>NC_040907.2:99999074-100302951 GCF_004126475.2 Phyllostomus discolor
GAGATTTTTGACTTTGCCATCTGAAGACTGCTTAATATCAGAGTTTTCTGACTCTTCACAATTACTGGATTCCATTTGTCTTTCAGATCCACTCTGGACCACTGAACTAGTTTCACTATTATTTTTTAATGGTGCATTAAAACTAAATCCAAACAAAGACCCAGTAGCTGAACTGTTTCCAAATGTAAATGGTTTTGATTTTTCACTACCAAAAATGCTTTTAACAGACTCTGAACCAAACACAAACTTTGGAGGAGAAACTACTGCTTTTGTTGCTGGTTCAGATGAGACAGACACGTCTCCAACTTCTGATGTTGCATCTGCTATATCATCACCCTGAAGTAAATCTGTCCTCTCTTTTGTGGTTTCTTCTAACACAGCTACAGCAATTCTGCCACATGGTGAGTCTCTGGGAGTGGTCGAAAGAGAAACATGAGGTGTTATCAAAGAATCTTTTTCCAGGGCTACTTTTGCTTCATCAAATATTTTCTTAAATGAGTCTGCAACATCCTGTAGTTTAAAACGGACAGCTAAATGTTCTATTTTTCTTTCTCCATCTGCAAAATCACATGCAGTCCACACCCATACTCTTTCTGTCCCTTTCATACTTTGCAAAGCCATATCTGGAGTTATTCTGTGATTGGCACAAAGTTTTAATACCTGGTCCCTTCTCATCACTATGCGAACTTGCTTATTATCATAATTTTGTAAAATCTTTATATCACCAATACCTCTTTCTTTCCACTGACCAACATCTTTATCATACCTATAGAGTTTTGCTCTATGGCTAAAAACAACTTGTTCATTTTCCTCACCACTGGACACTTCAATTAGATCAGGCATTGGTACAACGGGTTCAAAGTACTGTCCATCTCTCTCTTCCTCTTGAGTAACATCAGTCTCTTCATCATTGCCAACTGTGGTCCCACTCTGATTCAACTTGGCAGGAGACTTAGATGGACTCAAAGCAGATTTAAAACTAAAGTTAAATCCTGTTGTTGACTCACCAAAGCGAAAGAGATTTTTTCTCACAGGGCTACCTGCCAGTGGAGAAGCATGTACTGAGCTACTACTTACGCTATCATCCAAAGCATCTTCCCTTAAATCATAGTTATCCCACTCTAATGTCAGCCCAGTGTTTTCAGGATTTGGCTTAGTGGTTATGTCAGAAACACTGGTAGCACCTACATCTAAATTCTTATTTTCTTCCTCAGTGACTTTCATTTGATCATTTGTCAAAAATGTTTTAAAATCTTTTAGTCCACTTTTCATTTCTTCAGCTCTCTGTATCAGCTTGGCAGCTCTGCCAGTATCCACCAGTTTATGGGGAGTTTGAAGTGGTATATCTAATAGGAGTCGCTGACATTCCTCAAATTTCTGCTTGAATTCTTCAGCAAGCTCTGGTGTTTTAAATTTTGCTGCCAGCTGCTCTAGTTTGGCATCACCATCAGAAAAATCACTAGCTAACCACATCCATGCTCTATCAGATCCAGACAAAGGCTTCAGGTTCATTGTAGTTGTTATCCAATGATTAGCACACACTTTTAGTACTTGTTCTCTTCGCATCAGCATTCTCAGTTTGCCATTGACTTCATTTTTGAGAATTTTTAAGTTCCCCAAACCCCTTTCTTTCCACTGACTTATCTCAGCATCAAATCTAAATAATTTTACTCGCTGTGAATAAAGAACTTTTTCATCTTCTTCTCCTGTTACAAGCTCTACTTTTTCAGGCATCTGAACTACTGGTTCAAAATGGATGTCATCACTGTCCTCAGTCTTATAAACATCGTCATCTTTCTCAATGTCAGTAGAACTATCAGCTTTATCAGCCACTTTACCACTTTGCAATGAGAATAATTTTTCCCCAGCACCCAAAAATCCCTTGAAATTAGGATCTTTTTTGCCAAATTGAAATCCTTCTCCTGAAGTTGATTTTGCAAGATCTGCAAAGGTGAAAGTGCTTCCAGTTTGACCAAAAATCATACCACAACCATTCTTCTCACTGCTAACACACTCAGCCTGAAAACCACTGTCATGTTCAAGGGACTTTTCACTCTTCTTTTCTTGATTTCCTGGCTCCTGAATGCCAAATTTAAATCCACCAGCAAACATAGGAATGGAAAAATTAAATCCTTCTACTGTTGACTTAGAGTCTGTATTAGAAGAACTCTGAAATGTAAATGAAGGTGTATTTTCTTGATCTGCATGCCCAAATTTAAATCCCTGTTCTGTGATGCCAAATTTAAAAGCTTTTTCTGAAGAGTTGCTTTTAAATCCTGTTGCCACCTGACTTCCAGAAGAGTCATTTAACTTAGTTTTTGAGCCCAATGTGAAAGCTGAAGGAGTATCTGCAATAAGTTTATGTGTTGGTTTAGAGGCATCACAAGCCACACATTTTAAGGAAGAACTCTCATTCTGCACAAAGCAAACACTACAATCCCACTGTCCTTCCTTCTTGGTGAACATTCCTTCAAATCCACTCTTTGTGGCATTGCTTGTCTCTGAAGAGGCGGGTGCTGGAATAGCAGAAGTAGGCTGATTTTGTTTACTTGGGTTCTGACAAGCAATGCATTTGGTAGTACTTGCTTCATTTCGCACTAAGCATATACTGCAATCCCACTGTCCTTCCTTCCTGGTGAACATTCCTTCAAATCCACTCTTTATGACACTGTTTGCCTCTGAAGTACTAAACTTAAAAGAGGCAGGTACTGGACCAACAGAAGTAGACAGACTTGGTTTACCAGGATTCTGACAAGCAGCACATTGTGTAGTATTTGCTTCATTTCGTACCAAGCATACACTGCAATCCCACTGCCCATCCTTTTTAGCAAACATGTCTTCAAATTCACTGTTTGGAGTTTTACTTATCTCTGAAGCACCAAACTTAAAAGAAACAGATGCTGGAACAGAAGTAGGTAAACTCTGTTTTCTTGAAGTCTCACAAGCAACACATTTTGTAGAGCTTTCTTCATTTCGTACCAAGCATACACTGCAATCCCACTGTCCTTCCTTTATAGAAAAAACTGATCTGAAATCACTGTTAACAGACTTAGAAAGATCTCCCTGGCCAAATTTAAAAGAAGGTTGCTGAACAAATGAAGATCCACTTTTGTTAGTAGACTTTGTATTCTGGCATGCATTACATCTAGATACAGTAGGCTCATTTCTCACTAAGCAAATACTGCAATCCCAGTGACCTTCTTCCTTTGGAACCATCAATGCAAACCTCTCTGGAAGGTTTTCTGGGCCAGTTTTAAGAGTGGAAACAGTTTCAACTAACGGTGGGCCAAAGAGCTCTTTATTGCTTGGGTTTAGGTTCTGGCATGAAACACATTTCTTAGAAGTTGCAGCATTCTTTAAGGAGCAGCTATTACAATGCCACCAAGACCCTTCTTTCTTTGCTACTTGAAATTCGAAATTCATGTTTCTGGCATCAGATTTGCAAATATCTTTGTTGTCATAACTTGTGGGTTCTTTTAAGATTCTCATAGCCTTATTTGTTGTTGTGGCTACTGTTACTCCTGAGGCCTTTAAATTATTCTGAGCCTCTTCAAACTTGCATTTAAAAAGTGCTGCTTCCTCAGGAGTTTTGAATCTAATAGCAAGTTGTTCTGGTTTGGGCAACTCATCTGCATAATCAAGAGCATGCCATACAAAAGATCTGTCTGACCCAGCATTTGGTGTCAGCTTCATATCTGGACTGATATAATGATTTGCACAGATTTTCAATACTTGCTCTCGTCTCATTAGAAGGCGAATTTTCCCAGATGTTTTATGCCTTAGTATTTTTACATTGCCAACTCCACGTTCCTTCCACTCTTTGGATTCTGCATCAAAACGGAACAACTTTGCACGATTGCAAAAGAATTCTTCTTCATCTTCCTCACCAGTTTTTACTTCAATCTTATCAGGAAGAGGAACCACAGGCTCAAAGTGAGGGCCATCATCATCATCATCACCATGGGCACTCCCTCCATCTGCTTCATGATTCTTGCTGGCCAGTTCTGGAGCAGATGTTCCAACTACTGATTTCCCTGGACCATGGAATATAAACATATCATCACTTTGACGAAAACCAGAATTCTTTTGATTTGGGCCTATGTTTTCAGTAAATGAAATTCCAGGCATACTTTTGCTTCCGAAATTGAATGTATTTCGAGGTCCAATTGTTTGACCAGCTTTTGCTGCACTGTAACCATCTCCCTGCACCTGTAAAGGTTTTTCTGAAGTCAGAAGACCTAAAAGGCTTTCACTGTTATTGTAAACCGTAGAAGAGGGCTGTGTCACAACCTGTGGTGAGGAAAACGTGAAATCACCATCATTTGATTTGAAGTTTGAGTTAAATTTAAAAGGAGTTGGCTGTGTTGTATGCACAGGTGTTGTCAAAGATGGCCTTATTCCTTCATCTGGCACAGGCTGAACTAAATTAGTTTTACCAAATTCTATAACCTTAGATTCTGCAGATCTTGAAACATGAGCTGCAACTGGAGGTTTTGTGAAATAGCCTGGTTCTGGCAAAGGTGGGTTTGTGCTTGTCTGTTGAATATTGTAATTAAAGTAATCATCACCCCTGGGTGACAAAATTCCTGTGGCAGGAGACTCAAAACGCAATGGAGGACCATACATCTCTTGAGAGAACATACAAGCAGATGTGCTTTGCACTGGTGGTGTGTGCATCTGTTGTGAATAGGCATAAATATGCTGTTGAGGTGGAAGCCTATTCATGCCATAAACTGGACCCTAAAAGAAAAAAAAGTTAAAATTTTTATAGGTTGTCTACAAAACTACAGGTAACTAGATACAAACAAATTTTCACAAACCACAAACTTAAGTATTATAAGGTAAAGATATCATTAGGTAATGCAGTGCATTAAAAAAAGGCAGAGTTACTTACAAAGATACTTAAAATTATATCTTCTTGTCATATAGAAAAAATTGCCTTAACTACTGATAGCATCTTAAACATTTAATAATATTTCCTACAGTAAATGTATAATATAAATATCTTCATTCCTAAACAACATGTCAAATGATATCAATAATGATAATGATGACTAAGATTTATTAAGCTTTTACTAATGTGCCAACTGAGCAATGTCTGAAGTACACATATTATCTCATTTTAATATCCTCAAAAACCCTATGAATTAAGATTATTATCCTTATTTCACATATGAGGCAACCAATGTAGAGAGAGGTTAAGATACTTGCCCAAGGTCACAATGAGCAAAAGAGCCAGGGCCTAAACGCACTAAGCCCTCTGTCTTTAAACTTTACATTCAACTACTGTTGTAATACTGTGTCTTAGATATTTCATGCCTGGAAATACATACCACACAGTGGTTCAGCAAAAACATTCTAGTCCCATTTCTGCTAAAATTGACTGATGAGGGACCCACCGCCACCCCATTTAAAAATAGTCTAAATATTCACACGTTAAGTGCATAAATTATTCCTTTGTTACCTTTGTGGGAGTAACATTAGCAGCTGGTCTGAGAAGATACTGGGAATTATATGCTGGTGACTGACTATAATATACTGTAGGGCCAGTAGTTGCAACTAAAAAAGAAAGAAAGAAGGAAAGACAGACACTGTTAAAAAAAATCTGTACTATAGTTAAGACTATCTAGGCAAGAACTATGAATACAAAAGCAACAGAAATCAAAGAAAGATTCAAAACCACGTAAGATTTTTTTTAATTTCTATGTATCAAAACACACCATAAAGAAAATTATCAAATGACAAATTAGGAAAAACTGGTAAATATGACACATGAAGAGTAAAAGTACCATAGTCAATGAGAACAAGCACCTCACAAGCATCAAAAAAGCAAGAAGAAAATGGCTGGTCCACTTTCCAAGAAAAAGGATATGATGTAAACTCACAGCCATGTTCCGACATCAGAAATACTAGGATCACACTAGTCATGGGAAGAGTTTAAGGAATCAAAATGCATCTGATGGCCTCAAGGCCATGTTTTTGAAGTGAGTCTTGAAAATGTGCCCAATGGCAAGACTGCATTTTATAATCTCAAGCTTAGAATGTTCAGGTCAAAAATCACCTAACAAATTCATAAAAAAGTATCTCATAAATAACAAAAAATGTGTTCATTGTTGGCACAGGGAACAGGGGACACATCATGACTGACACTCATGCTAATGTCCAAACTATTTCCCCCACCTGTTTTGTGTGAATTTTTACCAGGAAATCAACTAGAAGACACTCATGTTGACAGTAAAACTGCCAATAGTCATTTGCTTGATCTGTTTAATGAAAATTTTACCAGAAAACAATACAACTTACAGACTATTTAATCTTCATACAGAAGAAGAAATAGAAATTGTGACCCAAGAGATGCTAAACAATTGATCCTGAAAAGCACTGAAAAAGACCTAGAAAAAGCCAGCCAAGTCTAAAAAATTGCCAAAGAAGCCCGAGTCTAAATTTGGAAAACTAATGGAACTGCCTGGTGAAGATGGTTATTTTGCAATATTCTGGTAGTAAACAGGCATAGAACAAGCTAATGGATATAAGCCAAGAATCAAAGCCTGAAATTCGACTAGTGACTTTATCATTCACTGGTGACTGTTAAATATTCACCAGTGAATGGAAGCGGGCAGGGAGTGGAAAAAATTCTTACAAACCTACTACAAAAAGCAACAAATGAATAGGTAACTCGGGAAATATAAAAGATAATAAAACTGTTCAGCAAAGCCCTGGCTAGAGTAGCTCAGTGGATTGAATGTGGGCTGCAAAGCAAAGCATCACAGGTTCAATTCCTGGTCAGGACACATTCCTGGGTTGCAGGCCATGGCCCCCAGCAACCACACTCACTCTCTCTCACTCTCTCTCTCTCTCTCACTCTCACTCTCTCACTCTCTCTCTCTCTCTCTCTCTCTCTCTCTCTCTCTCTCCCCCCCCTCCCTCCCTCCCTCCCTTCTCTAAAAATAAATAAAATCTTAACAAAAATCGTTCAGCAAGTCTTAGTATAAAAAACTTAAAAACTGACACTATATTTGTTCTTAAAAATTGACAAAGATTCTTATAAACTGATAAGTTAACACTAGGCAAGAGTACAAAGAGATGGGCACTATCAGATACTGGTGATGAGTATAAACTGGCATAGCTTTTCTATACAGCAATTTCCCAACACAAAAGAATTTTTTGAATACCCTAAAATCCTGGGAACGTGTCCACAGATTATTTACAATAGCAAAAACTAGAAATAACAAAAATAGGGAACTAAAATCTACAATACTTCCACATGATAAAATATTGTGTGTTCACTAATAGTGTTTTCAAAAATACTTAACAAATGCTTAAAAGTAATATTTACTTTAATATTAATTATTTAATATTTAAATATCACTTTAAAGTAATATTTTAAAAAACAGGCTTACTCATCTACATACAACATAATATTTGATAAAAATCTCATTAAAATTTCCTTATATATACAGAGAGGAAAGACCAGAAAGAAATGCTCCAAAATGTTAATAGAACTCCATGTGATACTGTTAGCATTTTGTTTCATTTTCTTTACAATGTTCAGTATGTCTTAATATTTCCTGTAAGTTTATTTATTATTTTTTAATCACTTAATTTTCAAAAGAGAAGAACCTTGTTGATATATTGTTACATTCATTAGAAAAAACAAAATTTGTGATAACAGGAATGGAAATCAGGAGACTTGCACCCTCCTCCTTGCAGGCCACAAAATTGCTTTGTGACCTTGTTGTCCATGAGCCATTTGGGGTCTCCTGTTTTCTCAATTGTAAAATGAGGATGTGCTGCTTCTACACATTTCATAGGGTAATTGCAAAAATAAAATGAGACAAGCTGAATGTTAACAACCAGAGGGACTTTTATACTTATACACAGAAGAAATGGAAATTGTAACTCAAATGGTGTCAAATAATCAATTCCATACAGCACTCAAAAAGTCCCAGAAAAGGCTCTACATAGTACACAAGGTTTTTAAGTAAGCAATGTTTGAACTCTTGATAGCTCATACATTTGTCTATGACTCATGACATTTAATAAGTTTGACTTTATTGAGACTTTTATTTTACCTATATTTAGAAGACACTGTCACAAAAGGATAGTGGGGCAGTCTTAAATATAATCCTCAACTATCACATTAATGCACTAATTTAAACTAGACCAAAGCATTCTAACTCTTTCCTGGGTTAACACTAATTAATAAAAAATATGCAATACTACCATTTCAGTAATTGAGTCTCATATAAAAGAAACTTGATTTTGTCATCATTTCTGGGTACCTGAGTGCAAGGTATCATACTGGCAAATGGCTTTAAAGTGAGACCACTTGAGTGTGAACCCTAGATCTAGCAATAATTACCCTGTACAATGAGTAAGTTACCTAACCTTTCTAAACCCATTTCCTCATGTATAAAATCAAGACTAATAATAGTACCTACCACTCCGAGTTACTGTGTTAAGTAACACCATATACACAAAGCACTTCTACATATAGACAACCCACAGAAGGCACTATTAGTACCCTTTGGTTCATTAAGTGTTAACTGTATACTGTAAATAAATATCTAATACATACCCACCCTTACACAAACCCTCACAATTATCATTTGAGTCAAATATTTCCATGTTTCAAACAAAGTGGATCAGAGAGGTCAGTAATACAACATAACTTCATATTCTAATATGCTCTAACTTCAAACTCCTCCTTTCTTTCATGTATGACCATGTATTTCAAAACAAACAAGATTTCCTATGAATGTCGTATCTTTGAATATTTCATCAAAATAATTCCTGAGAAGTTTAAATTTAGGCATCTCTTAAAGCATACTTATATCAGTTAACATTTTTCAATTACAAGCAATAGTTCCACCTAAGTCTCAGCTCCTCTGACACCTGCGTTAAAGGGTTATCCTTTAAGCCTTTATATACACAGTATCAAAATAAACTTGTTTTGTTTCTGCTTGAAGTTATAAAAATCACAGTAATATCAAATATACCTTAAGTAACATATAAGCAGACATATACAGATATGTACACAAATGTACAGCCCTGGCTGGTATGGCTCAGTGGATTGAGTGCCAGCCTATGAACCAGAGTCAATGGTTCAATTCCCAGTCAGGGCACATGCCTGGGTTGTGGGCCAGGTCCCTAGTAGGGGACACTGGAGAGGCAACCACACAAATTGATGTTTCTCTCCCTCTCTTTCTCCCTCCCTTCCCCTCTCTAAAAATAAATAAATAAAATCGTAAAACAAAACAAATATACATACACAAGGTGATTTCACAAGTTATGTATTTAAAGGAGGGGTACACAAAGTGATTTACTAACATAATCCAGTTGCCAACTCACCTGTTAATGGAGCCCCATGAAAAGTCTGTGATCCCTGATATCCATCAGGCGCTGAATCTGGTCCGTAACATTCTGTAGACCAACGATGAGGGGACCCTGAGTTACTGCTATTTAGTTTCAATTCCTGCATTTCTTTCTATTGGAAGACAAAAAAAAATTTAAGCTATTATATAACACTAAAAACAATGATACAGCAAACATATATTTTAGGTTTAAATACCTGATGGTGCCTTTTAATACATTCTACATTCCAGTAAGATCAGAGTACCAGGTGCTGATTTAAGGACATGATCCTTAATTTGTTAACAGCTCATCGGTTCCCATGCTTTCATTCCTTAGTATCATTAGCTAGTTCATTTGCTCTAGGTTAGAGTTACCTCTAATGTAAACAACTGAGTAACCTCCAAAACGGCCTCATCGCCTTTTCCATTTTACACTTGCCTTAATTAATCTTTTTAAAGCTCAGCTCTAGCCCTGGCTGGCGTAGCTCAGTGGATTGAGCACGGGCTGCGAACCAAAGTGTCACAGGTTCGATTCCCAGTCAGGGCACATGCCTGGGTTGCAGGCCACGGCCCCCAGCAAACACACATTGATGTTTCTCTCTCTTTCTCTTTCTCCCTCCCTTCCCTCTCTAAAAATAAAATAGATAAAATCTTTAAAAAAAAAAAAAAAAAAAGCTCAGCTCTAGCCAAGAAAAGTACCTACAAATTACATTTCTTTCTCTGACATTCATGGTCCTTAGCAGTATCATCACAAACATCCTTCCAGCATATCTCCTTTCCACACTGCTTTACTCTTCAGTCCATGTGGACTATTCAACATTCCAAATTATCTCCCAATACTAGCTTTCTACTTAGCTACATTTGATGTAACAAAACACTAACTTATCCTTCAAGGTGATGCTCAAATGCCCCACTAGAAAATGAAAAACAACTAATACTGGATCTGAATACACAGGATGGGGCAAAAGTATATTTACAGTTTTGAGTATGCAAAACACAGTCTATTCCTGTATTACTATTAATTATTGTATTATTTTCCATTCAAACAACTATAAACCTACTTTTGCCCACCCTCTATTATGTATGTAATAATATATTCCAAGCACTTCACCTAAGTTTTTAATTCTTACACAGTTACATAATATTAGTAACTTACATCTTAACATGAGAAAAAAGATGCAGGAAATGGCACAGACTTGAAACCAGATCTTACTTCAAAAATATTTTTGTAGAACCATTCCGCTGCTTAGACAAAAGGGCAGACATAAGGCCTTCTAATGGTATCTATGTGGCTGGCTATCAGATCTCTGTCATTTCTTATACAACTAAATGACAATACCCTCCCAAACCCTAGAGCCTATAAAATGACCCTTACAAAACAGGCATTTATCAAGAAATTACTTCTTTAAAAAAAAAAAAACTGTCATGGTATTAGACAACAGGTCACTTTTGAAATCAGTATCAACTATCTCTGGATGGGCCTGGGTATCTGAGCAGTTATAACAGACACATCCAGCATGTCTGCTACCCTCTTTTATGGGTATTTTCAAATACAACTTTCCCCAAAGCCACATCTGCTAGGGTCAAAAAATCTCTCAAATTTTCAAGCTAAACAAAATTTTCCCCATTCACCTAAAGTCTCTAGTCCATATGCTGTACATGTGTAAATAAAAAAACTGTTGGCATCAATAATGACCAGTAATACTTACTGGTCATTACCAGCAGCTGGACCATGGTCCTGAAGATGCAGTTAATGCAATAATCATAATTTTAAGATTTCAAACAACTAGAAAATACATTGAGAAATGGTTTCAACAATTGCCTGGCCTGAAGTAGTTAATTAGTGACAGCGTTAGTACGAGAACCTAGCTTTCAAGGCACAGTGAATAGTGTTCCACTACCCTTCCACAAAAAGAGTATGTGTGGCTGAATCCTAAATGTTAAGATTATATATAATATCACAATAGGCCACAATTACACAAAACTGACAGAAAAATCTTTGTGCAAATTCAAAAGTTTGTACCCCTCCCAACAGCATTTTTAATGTTCACACATTGCTAACAGCACTAGGAAAATCACACAATTATCAATTAACCTTGATGTAATTTTAACAGTAGGACTGATTTAGTTCTTGCTCAATGAGCATGAAACAACCTACCTCTACTTCCAATTCCAAAGACATTCCTACAAGCCTTATTTATAGTTAAGGTCATTTTCATATAGTTAAAATAAGATTATGTACATATAACTATGTCCTTACATAATTAAGTCAAATTCATATGTAAGTATTAAAAATATAAAAGGTTTTCTGAAGTTTAAACAATTTGTCGATTCCTAGCTATAAACATGACACATATCAGTCATTCTGAGAAATAAATTCATATACCAAGGTACAGTTCGTATTTTCACTAGTTCAATTCAATCACTTGGTGACCTACTGTACTGCACAAACAATGCTATGTTTTAGGTAAAAGTGTTGGTGCCTTTGAAGGATTCATATCTAGTGGAAGATGCAGACATAAGTAATTTTAAAAATATGGTAAGTGTTACTATACAGCATGTAAAATGTAGGATTCTATAGTAGCATGATAAAGGAACATTTTGAATAGCTTTAGAAAGTGAGGGAGTGGACAAGGAAGGAATCTTAGAATAAGGAAGGCACAACAGAGAGAAATTAATTGATTTACCTTAATAGCCTCTACTTGTTGGCAGATCATTTTCAGTAAAGAATTTTGATCTTCTGCCCACTGAGGTGGTGCTTTTGGAGAATACTAAAAAAAAAGTAACAAAACTGTATTTAAAACACTTAGAACAGAAACATATTCCACAATGGAATAAATCACTTCTTTCCCACTAACCTTGTAACTTTTACTTGGCGAGAGAGAATATTTGGTGGGAGATGGTGTAGAATGTTTCACGTCTGAATCTGCATTACGTAAGGAACCATTTTTATAAATAGGACCTCCTTCACTATAATCATCAAGTTCCTGCATGACTGAATTAAACATCTCTTTTACAGACTCCAGGGGCACAGGCAACTAAAAACAAAAGGCATGAATCAAGAGCCTTAGTTTGCAAAAATATCCAAGTAAAAATTCTTAAATAAATGCAAGCTTTTATTTTATTAATATACTTATCTTTTCTCACTTTTATATTATAATCACTTTATATTTTAAAAACAGACACGAAACTGCTATGTAACCTAAAGTCTTCTCACTCTATACTGTTTCTATTCTTTCTGTTAGCCATAATAATGTCAGAAGAATGTTAACATAGGAAATTTTCCAATGTGAGCAAAATGTTTCCCGATTTTGAATGTGTAGAGAAACATAGATGCCAGAATGCACCAGACAACATAAAGCCTAATCTAAGAGCAGGAACACTAATTAATCAACAAAATATATGTAATGTTGAATATAACTGAAGTTAATACTTAATACCATCATGACAGTCTCAAACTTCTAAGGGCTGGAAAAAAGTCCACAGCAGATGAAGATGAGAAGAAATGATATGAAATTTTCGGCCATTTACTGTTGATTTCAGTTACATGTTTAACTGTAAATTCACTAAGAACTAGTATTAGCCTTGGCTGGTGTGGTTCGGTGAATTGAGTGCCCACCTGCAAACCAAAACATCGTGGGTTCAATTCCCAGTCAGGGCACATGCCTGGGTTGCAGGCCAGATCCCCAGTAGGGGACACTCGAGAGGCAACCACACATTGATGTTTTTCTCCCTCTTTCTCCCTCCCTCTCTCTGAAAGTAGATAAATAAAATCTTAAAAAAAAAAAAAAGAACAAGTATTAGGTGGCAATGCACTGCCACAACAACAAAATGTCCTGCCTTATAAAACTTTTCTAATTCCTCAATGAGTATTTTTCTAACAGTATAAACCTAGATTCTCAATTTTTAAAAAGAAACATAAAACCTAAGACAAAGCAATACTAATTAAATATTAAAACACAGAGCACGCTTCCAGCCAAGATGGAGGCGTAGGTAGACACACTGTACCCCATTGCTCAACCAAAAGAAGGACAAAAACAATTTAAAAACAAAAAACAACCAGAGCTGACAGAAAATCAAACTGTATGGAAGTCTGACAACCAAAGAGTTAAAGAAGTCATTCTTGCAGACCATAAGAGAAGCAGTGTCGAGCAGCTAGAGGCAAAGTGACAGCTGGTGGACTAGGGCGCACAGGTGATGGCTGGCAGACCCAGCGAAGAGGCGGACTGTGGAAGAGGGTGGGCACACAAGGCTGCAGCTGGCCAGGAAGGCAGCAGCTGGCGGGCCAGGGAGTCCCATATTCCTGCACAGATAAACCAGGCGAAACTGGAGAACGGGACAGATCGCACAACCCAGGATCCCAACTCAGGGAAATAAAGCCTCAAACCACTGACTTAAAACACCTTTGGGGGTTGAGGCAGCAGCAGGAGAAACTCCCATCCTCACTAGTTCCATGGAGAGCCCCACAGGGTCCTAGAATGTACACAAACCCACCCACCCAGGGATCAACATCAGAAGGGTCCGATTTGCTTGAGGGAAGCAAGGGAAGTGACTGAAATCCGGAAGTGACTGAAATCCGGCAGAGAGTGGAGCAAGCACCAGGGTTCCCTCTCAGACCCCTCCCCCACATATAGCGTCACAACCCTACAACTGGGTTGACCCGCCCAGGTGAACACCAAAGGCTCCGCCCCTTACTATGTAACAGGCACATCAAGACCCCCACCCCACCCAAAAAAAGGCCCAAACCAAAGAACAGATCAAAGTTACAGAAAAAATACAACTAAGTGACGAAGAGATAGCCAACCTATCAGAGGCATAGTTCAAGGCACTGGTGATCAGGATGCTCACAGAATTGATTGAATTTGGTCACAAATTAGATGAAAAAATGAAGGCTACAATAAGTGAAATAAAGGAAAATATACAGGGAACCAATAGCGATGCGAAGGAAACTGGAACTCAAATCAATGGTGTGGACCAGAAGGAAGAAAAAAACATTCAATCAGAAAAGAATGAAGAAACAGGTATTCAAAACATGAGGAGAGGCTTAAGAATGTCCAGGACAATCTTTAAATGTTCCAACATCCAAATTGTAGGGGTACCAGAAGGGGAAGAGAAAGAGCAACAAGTGCAAAAGTTATTTGAACAAATAATAAAGGAGAACTTCCCCAATCTGGCAAAGGAAATAGACTTCCAGGAAGTCTAGGAAGCTCAGAGAGTCCCAAATAAGTTGGACCCAAGAAGGAACACACCAGGGTACATCAAAATTATATTACCCAAGATTAAAGATAAGGAAAGAATCCTGGAAGCAGCAAGAGAAAAGGAGGCAGTTACCTACAAAGGAATTCCCATCAGGCTGTCAGCTGATTTCTCAAAAAAGACCTTACAGGCAAGAAGGGGTTGGAAAGAAGTATTCCAAGTCATAAAAGGCAAGGACCTACATTCAAGATTGCTCTATCCAGCAAAGCTTTCCTTAGAATGGAAGGGCAGATAAAGAGCTTCCCAGATATGCTCAAGTTAAAGGAGTTCATCATCACCAAGCCCTTATTATATGAAAGGGAGTTATCTAAGAAAAAGAAGAGGATCAAAAATATGAATAGTAAAAAGACAGAAAACTCACAATTATTAACCACACCTAAACAAAAAACAAAAGCAAACTAAGCAGACAACTAGAACAGGAACAGAACCACAAAAATGGAGATCACATGGAGGGTTAGCAACAGGAGAGTGGGAGGGGGAGAGAGGGAGAAAAGGTACAGAGTAAGTAGCATAGAGAATAGGTAGAAAATAGACAGGGGGAGGGTAAGAATAGTATGGGAAATGTAGAAGCCAAAGAACTTATATGTATGACCCATGGACATGAACTAAAGGGGGGGGGAATGTGGGGGGGAGGGGGTGTGTAGGGTGGAGGAGAATGAAGAGGGGAAAATGGGACAACTGTAATAGCATAATCAATAAAATAAAATATATTTTAAAAAAAAAACCCACAGACCCCTTCTTGTGCATTAACTGAGGTATTGCTGAGCATTTTTTGAAATTACCAAAATATAAAACCTAGGCAAAAACACTTACCACTCATTTGTCAGTAATAAGAATGAACAAAAACTCTGCAACTTACTTTTTTGACTACTGAAAGATTTGAATCACTTTCATCTAAAATCTTTATCAAGTAGTCCCTGGTCTTTCTCAGGTAATTTTTGCATTCTTCCTGTTCTTCAGGAGAAAGGGCATCATTTTCAATGTCTTCTGCTTTTCTGTGAAAAATCTATACAAAGAATGCTTTTATGAAACAATTAGGTTTTTAAAACAAAATGAAAGTTTAAATCAAGTACATTTACTTACCAGTGCAAGATTCCAGTAAGAAACAACATTTTTTATAGATTCCAAAGCAGTCATAGCATCTTCTATATTTCCATTAACGGCATCCAATATAGCAAATGTTATGTGTGCTTCTTCTTCATATTCACTAATTTCAGATGCCTAAACACATTAATTTTTAGTCAAAGATTGATACTGCCTCAAGGCAGAATATCAAACCCAAACAACTTCCCAAAGATTTTAAACGATCTAATAATGATATTAACATCTCAATACTCTTTTGTGCCATATTTTATTTGTAACAGCTGGTGCATTTAAACAAGACTACCAATAAACAGTCTGACAATTATTTTAAGCAGTTTATGGCTCCATTTCTTTATTTATATACTGGAAGTCCACATTCCTAGTTAATTAAACAAGGAACCAGATCCTCCATTACCTGGATGTCTGCACTATGAAAGTGTTTAAACAGAGGGTCAGTAGGTTCAGGAATACTGCTCTTCTTTTTGATCATCTTCAATAACGGCAAAACCTTCTTCCAGTAATGTACACTTCTGCCTATGTATTCCCGCTGATCATAAAAAGAATTAAGACCACTGCCCTAAAATAGAAAGTTAAAAGCATATAACTTAAGGAACAGAAATTATCAGATCTAAAAATTCACTTGTAAGTGCTCTAATCTGGTTAAATTCCAAATCAAAGCAAATCAAAATCTCAAGTGATATGCTCAACTCTCCAAATACTGGAATAACTAACCACCTTAATACCAGCAATCAGTCCAGACCCAACTTTTAAACACTTTTAGACAGCCAAAATCTGCCATTCTACATCACAATTTGGTCAAAGGGCTAAACATCTACACTTAATCCTGCCACAGAACAAACCTAGAATATTCAGAAAGATCTCTAATGCCCCTGCTACATACTCTTCTGCTACTGAGCACAAAAAAATTTCCAGGCTAAACAATAATTATAATGTAATTATTAAGTAATAATAATAACAGTTAATATTTATGTAGCATTTTTTATTCCAGACACTGTTTTATTTGTTTATATATTAACTATATTACCTATGTGGCAAGATTTAAAAAAATACATTTCACCTGGCATAATATGAATAGGCTGCAACTGTTACAGAACTAAATAACTTTCGACAAAAAGTTTATGGCTTTTTTTATAAAATAATGTTCTTAAAAATGCTTACACTTTAATAAACTCACCATTTTCTGAAGGTATCTTGCCCAGTGTACAAGTAGTGCGGGTTGAAGGCCATGTTTTTCCTGGCCTCTTAGAGTATTTATGTCATGCTGAACTAGGAGTCGCAATTTTGCTGAGGTTCCAGGGCTAAAAAAAAGATTTAATAAATTTGATTTATAAACACGCATTTCAACATTTACATGTGTGTTAATCATCACACAATAATTAAATACCTAGGAAATAAGTTTTTCAATTAGATTGTCAAATTAAGAAATCTATGCAGTAAGTTAAAAGAATATTTTTATTTCTCTACTTACATTGCTCTTCTGTGAATTAGATTACAAACTGCATCCCACCAACATTTTTGTCTCTCTGTACAGAGCTGTTTACACACAGGAAGTGGCAAACATAGTGGCTGATAGAAATTATGGTGAGAACTACATCTCTCCTTTAGTTGTAAGTGGCTGGTATATATTACTCCAAGTAGAAATACCTGTTTTGTTCAAAGAAAAATCAATTTAAGTTAGAAAAAATTAAACAAAACTCGAAATATTTAATTTGTTAAAATCTTTGCTTACTTCAAGATCTAAAATACATATTGATTCAGGTGCATTTGTTTCAAGTCTTGAGGTTTCCTGGGGCAAATGATGAAAAAGCTGTTTCAGCCACCTTCGAACTGCGGGTAGGGTAGGCAACAAATTCCACTGTAAGCCAAGCCAAGTAAGGTGCTGAAGGCTACCATTATGTGCTCGAATGGCACCTGAAATAAAGGTGAAAAAAAATTGGTTTTGAAAACTTTCTTTATGTCATTGGTTCTGCCAACAACTGACTCACATTAAATGCATCTTAATTTTCTATATCAGAGCTGGGAAAAGTTCTATGACAAGCAGTCTCATGTTCTAATTAAAAAGTACAGGTACTCCCACTTTATGTCGAGGAATTTTAAAAACAGTTGATGGAGACAGTTCTTTCCAACTCCACATGAGAGGGGAAAAAGAGAGAGACTCACTAGAATTCAGTAAGACAAAATCTGACAAGGACTAAATAAAGAATAGTCATCCATTAAGAAGTCTTGGGGGGTGGGGAAGAAATCTTGAAAGAATGCATTTCCTTTCAGTAAAGCGACATTAAAACAATGGGATACCACTACATTAGGATAGTAAAGAGAACTTCTCTTCTAGAAGATACTTAGTACTGAAAAAGTTATAAAAGCTTTGGGAAGCATTAAAGAGGTATACAGCCTTTCTGGTAATACAGCAATTTGCAAATGACTTAAACATGTTCACTGATTTTGTCCCAGTAATTATTTTAAAGAATCTATTGAAAAATTTGATATGGAGATATTTTATATTGAAATTTTCATCACAGTATTGTTTTTAATAGTGAAAAACTGGAAGCAACTTGTATGTCCTACAATAAAAAGTGGCAAGTAAATTATGGCTAATTTATGAGACAGATTATACTGCCACTGAAAGTAGTATTTACAGAGACAGATATGATGGGAGAGAATTTCTGAAAGACAAATCACATGTACAATATAAACAACAATTTAGAATAAAAATACACACCACTACTACCCACTACCAACCTCTTATACCACCACCACTCCTCCCCCACAAAAAAACCCTGAAAGTAATACAGGAAAATCTTAAATCATTACTTCTGGGTAGATTACGGGCAATTTATTTCCCTCTCTGCTTTATTTTTCTAATATAAAAGGAATTAAGATGCAAAATGTTTTCTTTTAAAAGATACAATCTTACCAACATCGTATCTAGCCAGATCATCAGGTTCTGGTGCTTGTACATCAATGTTTCCAATATCATCGTTACAAAGGAAAGAGCTATCCTTAGATGATGGACTAGAAAACAGAGCTTCATACAATGCAGACTGCCCACTTTTATTGGCAAAGGATTCTACAACCTCTTTTAAAAATCTTGCTTGTCACAAGTTAGGTTTAGTAGCATGTGCCCTGAAACACAAATTATTTACATCGTTAATTAAAATATATGAATTGTTTGTACTCATATCCGTCAGTAGTTTATTCATATACCCTAAGGGGGGAAAAAGATTATCTGAGACATAACCATCTAACCCAACAACCACATCTGGATAACAAAAGGGGTGCTTATGAAAAAAAATAAATATAGATTATAGGCTTAAACAGTATCTGTGTCTAATACTAGAGTAAAAGGAAAGAAAAAGAAGACAAGAATGTGTAAAAATAGCAAAAAATATTTACATTTTAAATGAAAAAGGGTGGGATTTAAAAATGAACATAGGAAAACAGGGCCAAACTCACATTCTCCTATCTGATACACTGATTTCTACTGCTGGCTGGGAAGAATTCTTCTTTAAAATCTTTTTTAAAAAACTATATCTTTATTCCAGTCCCCACACCCAGAGATTATGATTCCATAGGTTTGGGGTGAGTAATCTATCTCAAAAACACTCCTTGGATAAAGCCTTAGTACACGCCACAATATGGAGAACCTTAAAATACTATTCTAACTGAAAGGGGGTCAGTCACAAACGACCACATATTATATGATTCAATTTGTATGAAATATCCATATAGAATAGAAATGTCCATAAACAGACAGAAAATTAGTGATTACTTAGGACTAGGAGGTTTGGGGGGAAATGGGGCATGACTGCTAATGGGTGTGAGGTCTCATTATAAAGTAATGAAAATGCTCTTAAATTGACTGTGGTCAAGGCTGTGAACATACCAAAAAACAAATAAAATGTAAACAGGTAAACTACACAGCATGTTAATATATCTCAATTAAACTGTTTTTAAAACAAAAACAAAAAAAATTCTCCTTGGGGAAATTCTGCTGGTCAGTCAGGTTTGGTTCCACCAGACTACTATTTCTCCAAGTGTTAGCAGAGACAAGCTCAGAAATGCCCAGAGCAAAGACATTTAAAACACAGTTCATTTTATAAACTATGACACTCTGAGAAAGCACCTACCTATCACAGCCCTGCAAGGGTTGAAGAGAAATATATAAAAAAAGATGGAAAAGTCACTTCTTTAAGACCTGAAAGTCTATCTACCTTCCACAAAAAAAGTAGACTGTAAGGTATTGTAGAAGGGCAATATAAGCTAGACCAAAGATTACAGGAACTTTGATTTAATACTATCTCTTCATCCTTATAAAGTTCATTCAATTTAGGTCACAATTGCTTGCTAGCCCCCGCCATCATGGCTCTGTTGGTTGGAGCATCTTGCATAAACATCATAGGTCAGGGCACGTGCCTAGGTTGCAGGTTCAGTCCCGAGTCAGGGCACATATGAGAGGCAAAATAATTGATGTTTCTCTCACACATTGATGTTTCCTCTCCCTCTCTGTCTCCCTCCCTTTCCCTCTCTAAAATCAGTGAGCATGTCCGCAGGAGAAGGTTAAAATAATTAAATAAATAACCTTCTTCCTACAGGAAGCATTAAGTTTACTGCCTGATTCACTGGCAACATGAATAACTTGGAAGTTTTTGCTTTAGCAAAACCAGGTAATAATATAGAATAGACATTTAGGATCTATCCCAAATAGGCAAAACTGGAAATAAGTCTATAAATTTCCAGAGCCTAACAGAATTTGAATATAATCTTCCATTTCCCTTACTATGTTGTCAATTCTTTAAGAGAGACACCTTTATCTCATCTTTGTATCCTCCATAAGTGTCTTATAAGCAATTAATGTTAAATGGTGTAATTCAGTAATTATTCTTAGCATAAAAACTGCTTTAAAATATTCAGGATGGAGGCTCTAGCAGCTGGATAAAGAAGGGTTAAGGAGTTTCTCCATCTGGGAACACACAATATCAATATTTTTCCTTTTAAAGAATATACCACTTCTTCTAATTCTTTCTGTATCCCTTGCCCTCATCAAATATAGCAAAGAAAAACATATGATTATGACAAATCTCTTCTAGAAAAAACAGAAGATATTATCATAAGATGTATTCTAACAGAGAAATTTTCCTTTTTTCCAGTTAAACATCACTATTACCTGACTGACTCAGACGATCATAGGCCATCGTTTCCAGCAGATTTGTCCACTTTCTCCTTTTAATAATTTAATCTTTGGTCTTGGAACCTGGTAATGTTATAATAAAAATTTTTAATATAGCGATACCCTTCTTCATAATAGTTAGATAGTCCTTTTGATTACATTTTGCTTTGTGATTGTGCATGAATTTTCATAGTCTATACCCACAAGTTTTCTAAACATGATGCCAATCTTGTTGTCTATAACCAATGGTAAATGAGTTGAGAAACCAACACTGCAAAAAACTAGGTACCAAGGAATTTAGATAATCTGTAAAAAAGATGCCTTCAAAAAGAGCACGTCTGTGAAATTACTTTCTACTAAAAGCACATTCCAGTGACATTTGGGGAAATGAAAGTATTTAGAGAACTTTTCTACCCGGAAGAAACAGAACCACAGCAGCAGAGATGACAGGCCCATTTCACTCAGCACAGAAAACTATACTTGGAAATGCCATATTGAACATCTTCTAAGAGCATGGGTAATTTGGGACTGCACTGGAATAAGCTGGAACAACAAAGAGAGTGAAAAGGACTCTAAGCCATATCCTATGAAAAGAGCTAAAAGAATGATGAAAACAGAATGGTGAAAAACTCACACTACGCAGCCTTCAGATTTTAAGAAAATTACCTTGGGAGGATGAGAAATGGTGGAAAGACAGGGAAAAAATTAGTCAAAAAACATGTATAAATGACCCATGGACACGGACAACAGTGTGGGGAATGAGTGGGAGTAGGGGAGAGGTGGGTGCTGGGTGGAGGAGGGCAAAGGAGGATAAATGTGACAACTGTAATAGAACAAGAATAAAAAATATTCTTGCCCGGAGACTTCCGGGCAAGATGGAGGCATAGGTGGACGCACCATATCTCCACGCACAACCAAGATTGGAACAACAACAATTTAGAGGCAGAATAACACCAAGAACGACAGAGAATTTATCTGAATGGAAGTCAGGACAGCCAAGAAGTTGAAATAGACCTGTTATCCAGACTGGTAGCAGGGGCGGAGACAAGCAGCTGGGCGTGGGGTCGAGGCGCGGAGAACAGGGTGTATAAGGCATCCAGGGGTGCGTAAGGCATCTGGGGCACGCAAGATCGCAGTGGGTAGACCCGAGTACACAAGCAGCGGCTGGCAGACCCAGTGCGCCGGCAATTGTGGACCCAGTGCGCCGGCAATTGTGGACCAGGGCAGAAGCGCACAACCCAGGATCCCAGAGAAGGGACTGAGATCCCAGAAGAACGGAGCTACCGCCATTGTTCCCTTTCAACCCCCGCCCTCAAATACAATGTCACAATCTAGCGACGGGGTGCCTAGCCCTGGAGAACACCTAAGGCTCCGCCCCTCACTGTAACAGGAGCAACCACGGGGTAAAAAAAAAAAGAGAGAGAGAGAGATGGCTCAAACAGAAGAACAAATCAGTGCCCCAGAACTCATCCTTTTGAACGACTAACAGATGCTAACCTATCAGATGCACAGTTCAAAACACTGGTGATCAGGAAGGTCACGGAATTGGTTGATTTGGGCGCAAATTAGATGAACAAATGCAGGTTACCATAAGAGAAATGAAGGAAAATGCATAGGGACCAATAGTGATGGGAAGGAAACTGGACTCAAAACAATAGAGTGGAACAGAAGGAAGAAGAGAAACAACCAAACAGGAAGAATGCAGAAATAAGATTCAAAAACAACGAGGAGAACCTCCAGGACATCTTTAAAAACGTTCCAACATCCGAATTATAGGGGTACAGAAGGGGACGAGGTAGAGCAACAGATTGAAAATGTATTTGAAACAAATTTAAGGAGAACTTCCTCCCAATCTGGCAAAGGAATAGACTTCCAGGAAGTCTAGGAAGCTCAGAGAGTCCCAAAGAAGTTGGTACCTAAGAAGAAACACACCAAGGCACATCATAATTACATTAGCCAAGGTAAAAATGAAGGGAGAGAATCCTAGAAGCAGCAAGAGATAAGGGGAGATAAGGGGAGCTTTCGATCTGATACGGGAGCATCATCAAGATATATTCATAAAGCAAAATAGATGCCAGTAACCTACAAAGGAGTTCCATCAGACTGTCAGCTGATTTCTCAAAGAGACCTTACAGGCAAGAAGGAGCTGGAAAGAAGTATTCCAAGTCATGAAAGACAAGGACCTACATCCCATATTACTCTATCCAGCAAAGCTTTCATTAGAATGGAAGGGCAGATAAAGTGCTTCTCAGATAAAGTCAAGTTAAAGGAGTTCATCATCACTAAGCCCTTATTATATGAAATGTTAAGGGATTATCTAAGAAAAGAAGATTAAAAAAAACATGTATAGTAAAAGGACAGCAAACTCACAATTAACAACCACACCTAAGCAAACCAAAACAACTAAGCAAACAACTAGAACAGGAACAGAACCACAGAAATGGAGATCACATGAAGGTTAGCAACAGGGAGTGGGGGGAGGAGAAAACGGGGCAAAGGTACAGAGAATAAGTAGCATAGATTGTAGGTAGAAAATAGACAGGGGGAGGGTAAGAATAGTATGAGAAATGTAGAAGCTGAAGAACTTCTAAGTATGACACATGGACATGAACTAAAGGGGGAGATTTGGTGGGAGGGAGTGTGCAGGGTGGAGGGGAGTGAAGGGGGGAAATGGGACAACTGTAATAGCATAATCAATAAAATGTATTAAAAAAGAAAGAAAGAAAAAAAGAACAAAAAATATTACTTTGTGAAACAAGGGTTAGATTTTTAAAATAGCATCAAAAGAAAAACATTAATGGGTATCAGCTTAAAAAACATTTTTACTCCATATAAGTAAGCACCAAAAACCAAATTATCCAAAAACGCAAAGGGCTACCTTGAAATGTAGTGAATGTCCATCACTACAATGACTGGAGGTATCCTACAAGTAACCATGTAAGTATAACTGGGGTAACTACTGTTAATTTCTAATGACTTTCTTCATTTTTGTCAGAGTGTAATTTGGTACATACCTCTGTGATGTCAGAATTTGGCAATAGCTCTATAAATTATAAATGCATAGATATACTTTGATCCAGCAATGCTTCTTTCAGAAGTTTACCCTTAAATTTTCACGTGTGAATGGCACAGGTTAGTCACTATAGAATTATTTGAAGTAGCATAGCAAAAAAGCAAAAGTAACTTAATGTCTTGGTTTTAGGGCCCTGGTTTAAACACTCCCCCTGCAAAAAATTACAGTATATCCAAAGAATAGAGTAATATGCAACCATCAAAACAACTGAGATGCATTAGTCATGCTATGCTTTCTATACTGATATGCGAGCATCATCAAGATATATTTCATAAAGCAAAACAGAATGTGCAGAATGTTTTCTATCTATACTTTTTAAGGGGAGTGGGAGTATATGTGTTGTGTGTGCGCTTGTCCATGTATAAAAAACTTCCTGAAAACTCAAACTACTAACGTTAGTTCAAGGAAAAGAAATAAATGACTAACAGAGGTAGAAATTTTCAAAGTACTCTCACCCACAAGTTTTCTCAACACGATGCCAAACTTTGTCATCTACAACTGTTAAAGAGCACAAAACTCATAAACCTACCCTCTTTTACAAAATTATTCAATAGCTATCATTTGTGACCAGTTATTATAAATTTACTTAGTCACACTATCTCAAGTGAGAATTTCCTCATCTTAATAAAAGATTTTGAGAGAAATTTTGTGTGATGCCTAACTGAAATGCAGATATGCTTACTAACCATAGCTCTCCTTTAATCAAGCGTCTGAAAACCCTGCCATTAAGGAAATTAGCCTGATATGACTCTTCGAGGACCCCTATGCTAGTCCACCCTTCCCTTATATACTTGTCACTTGATAATTAAGCTTTACAACAAATGCTAATGTAAAATCCAAGTACAGAGAGGCTTCCTTCCCATTATATTCAATGGAAACACATGTTAGATAAAAAGAGAATGAGATAAATATCTATGTACTAAAATAGAGCAATGAAAAAACACTGGGAAAAGTAAGATTTTCAACAGTAAATGAAGCACATCTCCACTGAGGCAAAACAGTTTTTAAAAATGGAGAAAGGGTATATTATATGCCTGCATATGCAGAAAAATTCTGAATACCCAATAAACTGTTAACAGTGGTTGTCTCCTAGGAAAGGGGACTTAAGTGAATAGGTTAAGAGAGAAATTTACTTTTTACTATTTAAAAAGGTCAACATTTAAAACAGTGGACTGTGTCTTAACTCTACAAAATATATATTAAAAAACTTTAACACATTTTAGTTTCATTTAAAAATATGAAAACTGTCAACTACTTGAGAATCTATAAAAATATTAACCATAATAGCCTTTTAGTGCTTATATATATATATTAGCAAACTTATTAACTTTCACTGTATATATATTCCTTATGAACTTACATGCTGCTGCAGAGCAAACAGTAGCACTTAACACTGTGAGATGAATATCAACAGTGTCTGTTCAGCCCTGGCTGGAATAGCTCAGTGGATTGAGTGCAGGCTGGGAACCAAAGTGTCCCAGGTTCGATTCCTAGCCAGGGTATATGCCTGGGTTGCAGGCCATAACCCCCAGCAACCGCACATTGACGTTTCTCTCTCTCTCTCTCTCTCTCTCTCTCTCTCTCTATCTCCCTTCCCTCTCTAAAAATAAATAAATAAATCTTTATAAAAAAAAACAGTGTCTGTTCAAGATCTGTATGATATGAAGTACAAGGAGAGGCCTCCTTTAATAGTCACTCTACAGTGAACCCTCCACTTTCCATCAAGTGAAAGATCAATCTTCAAAGCTAACAATTTTTATAAGCTGAACTCAATGCATTTTTTTGGCATAGTGCTTCTTTTCATTTTGGAATTAATGCAAACTCACTAAGGAAAACCCTAAAACTGAAAAGATGGATTGGGAAAAAGGTAACAGCCAGCATCTCATCACCTGAAAACAATGGTTAACATTTTGACATATTTCCTTCATGTCATATTCTACATACAAGACAAAGTTTTTCCAAAAGATGAATAAATACACTGCGTATTTTATATATAATATACTCTCACTGAAATATACATATATATATATATATATATGTTTTTCAATTAACATGTTAAAATCCTTGAGGTAAACACATTCTTCTATCGTAGTTTATATAACTATACCCCAAAACTTACTTAGGATTATCCATATTTGAGTTATCAAGTTTTATCCATATTTGAGACTATTTCCTTATTACTGATTCCAGAAATGGCACAGTAAAAAGACTAAACTCTTTAAACTGGTCTCCCAAATAAGTCTCAGCAATGTAGACTGCCACCAACAATGCGTCAATGCTCCTGTTTCACCAGCCTCACCAGTGTTTAAATCTTGTTATTTTTCACCAATCAAATTAACTATTTCATTTCAACTTTAATTCTATAGGTTCATTTATAGTTTCATATATACCAGGACGTATTTTCATGTGAATATAATGGTCTCAGTGAAATGTTATTTGCACCCAAACTTAAAAAGGCTTACCTGAAATGCTATGAGATAGCACAATGCAGCCAACTCAGAGAGAGCTCGCCACTGCACATCACTATACTGACCCATCTTCAAAGCAGAGAACCAGCATGCATATAGAAGTGTCCTTTTATTTCTAAGAAATAGCTGAGAGTTCATCATTTCACCCACACAAGATTTCACAGACTGAAGAACACTATCAAAACTGTAATATTAAAATATTAAACAGGTATCAAATTTGTTGCATTGTAAGTAATAACTCAAAATAAGTTTATTTCAAGCTTCATCTTCCATATTCAAACTCCTAAATGATTCGTATTCTTTTCTATTTTATAAATTATGAATCATCTAGTACTTATTTTTATTCCACATATGCCCTATACTTTAAGCTTAACCTCTAAAATGTCTTATTACAAAAGTTAGTTCATCTCTTCCATTCATAGAAAAGATACGAATCTTTTACTGATTATGGTATATGTTTCATAATATACCACAATAAAACTGAAACTAGTATATCTTCTAGTTTTTTTCTCAATAATATGGTTCCATTATTTAATGCAAAGTTAGAATTTCTCAAATCAGATATGCCTTATTCAAATTACAATAACTGATAAGATATTTCAGTTGTCAATACCATAATTGCTCTTTTTACCATACAGATAACTAAAGTTAAATAAATTGTATTTCCCACTATTATTGTAATCTATGTACTAATTAGTGTTTCTAAACCCTGATGGCCCTCAGAATCTTCATTTTGTAAGAAAAGCTAATGCGTTTAATAAAAATGTAAAATATGATTTTAAAGCAGATTTTAATAAGAAATTTGAGCAACAGATCTTTCTTACATTAAGTCAGTTCCACAGACCCCTAGAGGTTCTCAAGACCCCTTCAGAAGATCATGAAGTTAAAATTACTTTTGTAGTACTACATTTTTACCCTCATTTTCTCACATGAGCAAAAATTTCTGAGTATACAAGCCATAATAAAGAAAACTTCCTAAATGATCCCTAAAATAATCTAAAAATGCAAATTGTTTTTGGACACTACCCTTACAGTACCATCTTAGAACGCTAGGTACTTCAAGGAAACTACCTACCTCCCTACACCCTAGTGGAAAGAACTTCTTTCTACATGCCAGATGGGAAACAAGAATTACTTTTCAAAAAAATGAATAGTCTAAACCAGGGACTGGCAAACTTTTTCTATAAAAGGCCACAAACTAATTTGGCTTTACAGGCATACAATCTCTGTCACAACTGTTTAATTCCACCACTGTAATATCAGCAGCCATAGATAACACATAACACGAGGCATGGATGTATTCCAATGAAACTTTATTTACAAAATCAGGCAGTGACCCACATTTGACCCACAGGCCCTATTCAAACTCTAATCTAAACTACCTGTTTTATACAAATCCAAGTGATGTTTCTTTTCAATTGTGCTCAAAATCAAGATTTAGGAAAACAGAAAAGTCACACATTATATTTTTAGTTATCTTGTTTCTAAGTTAAAACCCTGTTTTATGAAATAACTAGTCACATCTGACAAGGGAAGTTTATTCTCTGATTTTCTCTCAAGATTACATCATTTTCAGAAATAAAATATGGAATGACAGAACATTCATTTTCAGGCTTGATTCTTTATAAAACATGTCAAAACTATTAATAATTTAATTGAGTCTGAATAATTATATAGTTCTCTAAAAATCAAAGTCATACAAAACCAATTATAATATCACCACACAAGATGGTTTCTTCCAAGTGATTCATTGTATTAGCTATTACCCATGGGTACAATATAAACTGATGCAGTTAAGATGTTTAGACCAATGAACTGAATTACTACAAAAAGAAAACCTGTAATTTACAATGAAGCACTCTCCTGAAGTCCACATACCTTTCCAATAATTCTCTGCTTTCCTGCATGTCTCTAGTGGAGAGGGTAAGATGCATAAGGTTAGCATAGGCCAGAAGTAAGTCTTTATTGGTTGATTGCCAGTTACTTTTATCAGATTCCAAACACTGTGAAGATTCCAGATATTCCTATTTTTCAGAAAGAACAATCGGTTAATAGACTTATCAACTGCTACAAAATATATCAGTTTATGCCTACAAACTCCTTTGCCCATTCCTGTATTTGTAAAACCATATTTTTATATCAGCCTATAAAAACACCAAGTATACATATGTCAATGTATCCCTCCAAGCTACAATTATAAATTGTAATCAATCTAATAAAAATTTAATTTCAGAGTTGCTGTACATAAATAAAAGAATTTAAGTATTGGGGGGCACTGCCTAAATATAAAGGGATATACAGTAATTATCTATAGAGAAGTATAGAGACCCAACAGTGTTTACCTACCTTGAGGGTCTGTACAACACACAAATTCCATTCTAAACTTGAACGCAAAGCTATGTTTCTCTTTGCCTCATGGCAGTGAGCCACAGCATCCTTCAATCTTTCATTTGAACGATACAGCTCTACTAGTCGAATGTTCACATAGACATCATCAGGTCTTGCATAAAGTTCTGACTGAATCAAGTCAAAAAGTTTATTCCATCCATCTTCACCTTTACAGTCTAAAAGTTGTTCCTATTTTTTAAAAAATCATTAATTTAGAAAAATGCCTGTGCAATTTTAAACATATTATGGTTCCTATGAGCACCAACCATTCCATCATAGTAAATTACCACCAGAAATACTATCCTACATGCTGCACTAGCCCATTCAGAGAATTGAAGCTAAACCTCAAAAAATTTGTGGAAACATCTAAGATTAGATAGTAGCAGTGGTAGCCCATACCATCTTAGAGACTGCAAGGACTGCTACCCCCACATCCTTGTATCTACCCAGTCACCACCAGAAGCCTAGACTTCCCATTAATACTTGCACCACAGGGTCCTTATCCTTAAACTGCTGTGGATCTCCCTAAATCTGACATAATCACTTACCCACTATACTCTTATATTGGAGTTCCCACTATCTTCTCAATGTCTTCACCCTCAAGTCTTACTTACTGAATGGAGTATAACTTGAGATAGCCCCCCATCACTTCTCTGCCATGGTAAATTTTTCTCTGCTAATCTACATACAAGTAGAGGAGTGGGCTTTGTGACCTACTCACCTCTAATGTCATTTTCAAATCATATCTCCCCACATCTATTTATAACCCTGCCCTCCAAAGGACATTCTATCCAGATACTTCATCCCTTCCTCCTCATTAGCAACTGGAATAGAACATTTCTCCATCATCAACTGTCACTGGTATCACCAACTGAAAAAAGTACAAACTACATAATTCCCTGGCTACTCAGTTCTTTAATTACTTCATCTCCATGGGCGTTGTTCTACAACTCCGGCCTCAGGCATCAATTTGACACTGACAAAGGTCTTCAAAATATGTGTTTGGTCATACCACTCACACCACCAAACCTCTCTTATACTCTTTCCACGTCGCTGAAGACTCACATACTCTCGATGCCACATGTGCTATTTATTTGCCATCTACCACATGAATGGCTCCATTCAATACACTGACATCACCAAGTTTTAATTTTCTTTTTTTAAGATTTTATTTATTTTTAGAGAGAAGGGAAGGGAAGGAGAAAGAGAGGAAGAGAAACATTGATGTGGGAAAGAAACATCAATCAGTTGCCTCTCACACACACTCCGACTGGGGACAAGGCCCATAACATAAGCGTGAGCCTTGAATGGAAATCAAACCAGCGACATTTCACTTTGCGGAGAGATGCCCAACCAACTGAGCCAAACAAGTCAGGGCCCAAGTGCTGGGGACCGCCCTGCCTGGTCTCACAAAGCTGTAACCCCCCATGACTTAGGCTAAGTGAAAGACCTCCGGACCAGGAGCCACTAAGGAGACAAAAACTTATTTCCCTGGCATGAACGCTGCCTGTTCTGTGCCAAAACCTCCTAGCTTGATCAGTTAGCCAATGACGGGTAAGATTTCCCACAGAGGGAAATGCCTAAGACAGGCACGATCACGTGGAGGCTTCTGGGAAGAAACTCACGGGGCTGTGGAAATGAAGGGGTAATGGACATCAACCCCTGCCCGAGTCTTTGCTCTTGGATGTGAGAAATCCAAGTCTCCTGGCTACCTTTGTCTTCTCAGGCCTGCAGGGGCGAAAACAGCCCAGACCAGAAACGGTGGACCCCCGGGGTAATCAGGCCTGGGACACAGAATATGCAAGATCCTGTGAGACCTGTTTGCTGGACGGAGGATGTTATTAACTTGGAATTTAAAAGCACAGGCAGGAAACCAAAACTAGCCCTTTGAGCCATATGTTAAAACCCCAAACCTTGCCTAGAATCTCAGCAGGAGTTCTGTCCCCACCTTTGTAAGTTGCCTACATCTTTTGATCTTTTCTGCCAGACTGTGAATCCACAGACTAAGTCTCTTTTCTCAATAAAAATCTGCTTGGGTATGGACACGGCACCCTCCAGGAGAGAGGGTGGCCATAGGTGCTCCCCATGTGAGGAGTGGCCCTTCTGTCCCTATTCCCCCACAGGACCTGGTTGCCTCTGTGTATGTTTTTAGCATGTTTAGATGAATATCCACAGCCGAGATGGATACTGCTGGACAATATATCCTCCACACCCAAGTTTTAGTTTTCCATAAAACACACACACACACACACACACACACACACATAATCCTTTTCTGTTAAGCTATAATCCCTAACACCCATAATTACTACTTGCTTACACATTCCCTCAATTAATTCCATCTATGATTCTTAAAAGAACCCTACCATCTGTTTTCTCTGTATCTATAAAATAACAGCTGTACAATTAAGGGCATTTGGAAATTTGGGAAATCACAGGCAAGCTAAAAGATTCATTTTCATACTCTCAAACTTCTAAACTGGTAATGCCTAGAACAAAAATACTACTTTACCTTTAAAAGACTTACTTTCTTCATTCTCTGAAAATGTCACTTCATACTCTTCCTCTTTCCTCAAATTTCCTACTTTCCTTCAACCCTCACCTTCAACTTATGATTATAATTCATCTTTCACTGAGAAAACTAAAACCGTCATATGTAAAGTCCACTCTGCCATATCACTTATACTTACCTTCTCCCTGCTCCCTTCACCTAGCAAAGACTGAGCTCTCCAATTAGAGCTCTGTTTTCATTGCCCTCTCTCCTTTACCATTGTTCTACTTTTTCTGGATCATTTCTATAAACTTAAACTTGACCCTTCTACACTTGCAAAAAGCCCTAGGCTCTGATTGTAGGTTTAAAAATAAGTAAAAGATCAACACCATCAAGAATGCTTTTCAAAAATTCTACTCGCATACTCAAGATCTCATATCAATAATATTATGATTCATTAAATAAATGACAAAAACTACGTCCCTTAAAAGCCTTAAATTTTAAAAAAACAGAACTACTTTGCTAAGCAGTTACACATAAAAAAGTTTGAGCTTTAAACATCTTTAGACAGTTATAAAAGAAAATCAGAATGCTTCAGAAGCACCCTCTCTAACTTTGTTACAATGCCAGAAAAATAACCCTCTACGATTATATTAGGTTGGCAAAAAATCCGTCTTTTCCCATAAAATAAAAGACACATTTTTCACTTTCACCAATAATGTTATTGATTTGGGTATTTTGAGTATGTTAGCTATCTCCCAGGTGGTAAAACATTGATTAATCTCAATGTCTCAATTTGATCGCTATCAACTTCAACTGGTCTACCTGACCATGGAGTATCATCCAGCAAGAAATGTCCAGCATGAAACTTTGCTAATCACTTTTGACACATTCAATCAGTCATAGCACCTTCTCCATACACTGCAGTTTTTTTTTTACATTTCAGTTGCATTTTTACCTTTGTTGAAATAATAAAGCATAATATGCCAAAAAAGTGTTGCTTCTTTTCTTCCATCTTCAGTATTAAAATGGCTACACAAAAATTCATCAATTTTGATAACTACTTTTTTAAATGCACACTGTTAAGAGAGCTATAACAATATGATTTAACAAAACTGTTTCAAATGAAGCTTAAGACAACTAACAGCTAACAGAGCTAACTTACAGAAAAAAAAAAAAAACAAATGAACTTTTTGGCCAACCATAGATGTGTTCCTTAATGTCACTGTCACCAAATGGACTGAATGGTCATGGCTGATAAGGATGTTATGTTTGAGGTATAACACACACATAATAAGGTAAATTTATACACTTAGGACTTTCTAGCCAAGATGGAGGCATAGACAGACACACTGTGCCTCCTTGCACAACCAAGATAGAGAAAACAACAATTTAGAAGCAGAATAATAACCAGAACTGACAGAAAATTGATTTGAATGGAAGATGGACAACCAAGAAGTTAAAAGACACATTCATCCAGACCAGCAGGAGGGGTAACATGTAAGGCAGCCAGGCACGGGTGGTGGCAGGGAGAGCAGAAGAGTGTTGGGACGGGGCACGTAAGGCATCTGGGGCACACAAGACTGCAGCAGGTGGACCCTGAGCGCACAAGCAGCAGCTGGCAAACCCCAGCCAAGGGGTGGCAACCAGCAGACCCAGCAAGGTGGTGACTGTGAAGCAAAGCACTGCCCACAATCCAGGATCACAGCGCAGGGAAATAGAGCCTTGGGATACTGATTGAAAACACTTGTGGGATTTGAGGTACAGGAAGAGACTCCCAGCCTCACAGGAGAGGTCCTTGGAAAGTCCCACGGGGTGCACAAGCCCACCCACATGGGAACTGGCACCAGAGGGGCCCAGTTTGCTCCAGCGAAGCAGCAGAAGGGACTGAGGTCCCACGGAGAGCGGAGCAAGCGCCATTGTTCCCTCTCGAACCCCGCCCCCACATACAACGTCAAAACCCAGCACCTGGGGTGTGTCGCCCTGGTGAACACCTAAGGCTCCAACCCTCATACATAACAGGCACAACCAGACTAAAGGGGGGGGGGGGGGATGGCTCAAACAAAATTGAAAGCTCCACAACCAGTTTTTTTAAGCGACCAACAGATAGCCACCCTATCAGATGCACAGTTCAAACCAATAGTGATCAGGACGCTCACAGAATTGGTTGATTTTGGTCACAAATTAAATGAAAAAATGAAGGCTACAATAAGTGAAATGAAGAAAACTGCACAGGGAACCAAGAGTGATGGAATGAAAGCTGGGTCTCACATCAATGGAGTGGACCAGAAGGAAGAAAAAAACATTCAATCAGAAAAGAATGAAGAAATAAGAATTCAAAAAAATGAGGAGAGGCTCAAGAATCTCCAGGACATCTTTAAACATTCCAACATCCAAACTATAGGGGTACCAGAAGGAGAAGAAGAAGAGCAACAAGTGCAAAAGTTATTTGAACAAATAATAAAGGAGAACTTCCCCAACCTGGCAAAGGAAACAGACTTCCAGGAAGTCCAGGAAGCTCAGAGAGTCCCAAAGAAGCTGGACCCAATAAGAAACACACCAAGACACATCATCATTACATTAGCCAAGGTGAAAATGAAGGAAAGAATCCTAGAAGCAGCAAGAGACAAGAAGACACTAACCTACAAAGGAGTTCCCATCAGACTGTCAACTGATTTCTCAAAAGAGACCTTACAGGCAAGAAGGGGCTGGAAAGAAGTATTCCAAGTCATGAAAGGCAAGGACCTACATTCAAGATTGCTCTGTCCAGCAAAGATTTCCTTTAGCATGGAAGGGCAGATAAAGTGCTTCTCAGATAAGGTCAAGTTAAAGGAGTTCATCATCACTAAGCCCTTATTATATGAAATGTTAAAGGGATTTATCTGAGAAAAAGAAGATAAAAAACATGTACAGTAAAATGACAGCAAACACAATTATTAACAACCACACCTTAAACAACAAAAGCAAACTAAGCAGACAAGTAGAACAGGAACAGAACCACAGAAATGGAGATCATATGGAGGGTTAGCAACAGGGGAGGGGGAGGAGGAAACAGGGGGAAAAGGTACAGAGAATAAGTAGCATAGACGGTAGGTAGAAAATAGACAGGGGGAGGGCAAGAATACTACGGGAAATGTAGAAGCTAAAGAATTTATAACACATGAACTAAAGGGGGGAAATTTGGGTGGGAGAGGGTGTGCAGGGTGGAGGGGAATGAAGGGGGGGAAATGGGACAACTGTAATAGCATAATCAATAAAATATATTAAAAAAAAAGAAATTTGCACCCTTAGATCTAACATTTTAGACGAATATTTAAACCCCAGCTGCTTCTCACCAAAAAGATTTAGTGTTACTAGTACTTATTTATACGGATTTTAAAAAATTATTATATTTTAAATCTGTGCAAAATTGTTAACAACAGATTTATAATAGCCCAAACAGGAAACAACCAAAATATCCCTCAAAAGTAAATAAACTGCAGAACACATCCCATACATACCACAAAATACTACTCAGCAATAAAAGAAACAAACTATTGGTACACACAACTTAGGTGGATCTCAAAGGGCATTATGCCGAGTAAGAAAAAGCCAACCTCAAGTGAGGCTGAAATTACAAAATTATAAATATGGAGAACAGCCCTGGCAGAGTAGCTTAGTTGGTTGGAGTGTTGCCCCATGCATCAAAAGGTTGTGGGTTCGATTCCCGGTCAGGCAGATACCTAAGTTGCAGGTTCGATCCCCAGTCAGGGTGCATGAAAGAGGCAACCAACTAATCAATGTTTCTCTGTCTTTCTAAAATCAATAAACACATTCTTGGGCAAGAATTTTTTTTAAAAGGATGGAGAACAAATTAGGATTGCCATTGATTAAGGATGATAGGAAGGAGGGAGTGCATGGGTATTACTATCCAAGGTGGTAGCATAAGTGAGATCTTTGTGGTGATGGAATAAGTTTGTATCTTGATTGCAGCAGTCCTGGTTCTGATATTGTACTATTGTTACACATGATGTAACCACTGGGGAAAGGTGGATGAAGTATACACAGGACCTCCCTGTACAATCATTGCAACTTCCTATGAAAAATCTGTAATTCTTTCAAAATAAAAAGGCTTTAAAATTCTATCAGAAACCTGTATAGCGGAGGCAGAAGTCTGTTAAAAACAATCAATATACATTTAAAATTCCATTTATTGTCCTGGCTGGTGTGGCTCGGTGGATTGAGCTCCAGCCTATGAAACAAAAAGGATTGCCAGTTTGATTCCCACTCAGGGGACGCATGCCTGGGTTGCACGCCAGGCTCCCAGTTGGGGGTACATGAGAGACAACCACACATTGATGTTTCTCTCCCTCCTTCTCCACCCATTCCTCTAAAAATAAATAAAAACCTTTAAAAAACTAAAAAATAAATAAATGAATAAATAAAAATTTCATTTACCTAGCACATTAGGAAAGACTGTGTCCAAAGAGTAACTTAGTACATCAGCATACTTTACTCAGTAAAGAGTAAAAATTAAAATGAGTTAATATATTAGCAACAACTTCTATCACTTTAAGTAATTACCTGTAACATTCTAGACAAACTTTTAACTTTTTTGTTTGAAAACCTCACTATCCCGTAACACAATCCTATTTTTAGATAATAGTTCTTTAAAACCTTCATAATAACCCTAAACTTTCATTCTACAGGTAATTTTCACCCAACGAAGTACAAATGTATCAAACAGCTCAATTTAAATCTTAGCTCCAGTACTGGCTGGTGTGGCTCAGTAGACTGTGTGCTGGCCTGAGAACCAAAAGGTCACTGGTTCCATTTCCAGTCAGGGCACACTGGAGAGACAACCACACACACTGATGTTTCTCTCCCTCTCTTTCTCCCTTCCCCCTCTCTAAAAATAAATAAAATCTCTGTAAATAAATAAATGAATAAATAAATCTACCTTATCTCCACCATCCTGCTACAAAGCTATAAAATTCCTAGAATATTAATCATTCCATAAGGGTAAATGAGATATCATTTATAAACCATAATAGGCTACAATAATAGCAAATGCTCAGAAAAGCTTTAAAGAAAAAACTTTGCTTTGCTGTTATTTATTTTTAAATTAATTTTAGAGAAAGCATCAATTTGTTTTTCACTTATTTATATATTCAGTGGTGATTCTTGTATATGCCATAAGAACCTGCAACCTTGGCACATCCAGATGACATTACCCAATTAACTTCCTGACCAGGGCTTCCCATTCTTTCGTCCTTTTTTATAGATATTCTTTCTCTCCCTTTCTTCCTTCCTCTTGTCCTCCCTCTCTTCCTTTCTCTCTTTCTTTACTCTCTCTCAAACCGATAAATTTTAAAAATTAAATTTTAAAAAGAGCTCTGGAGGGTGGCTTAGTTGGCTGGAGCGTCGTCCCATTATGCGAAGGTTGCAGGTTTGTTCTCAAGTCAGAGCACATATAGGAACAACCAATGAATGCATAAATAAGTGGAACAACAAAGTCAATGTTTTCTCTCTCTCTCAAATCAATACATAAAACAATTAGATATTATTGACATACGACATTGTATTAGGGCATAAACATAATAATTTGATACATGAATATACTGCAAAATGATTTCCACAATAAGGTTAGTTAACACTACTTCGGTTACAAATTAGTTGTTCCTGTGATGAGAACTTTTAAGATCTACTCTATTATCAACTTTCAAATATCAATACAGTATTGCAATTGTCTAATAACTAGAAGTTTGTATCTTTTGACCAACCTCACCCATTACCTACCAACTCCCCACCTACACTGGTTTAATAAGTTTGCTACTGAAAAGTCATTTAAACTCCAAATATTAGAAATGGTTGTGCCTTAAGTTTTCCCCAACTGCTTCTATTGTGTTTTGTTCAGTATTTTACCTTTAGTTTATAAATTGCAGGACTTCCTGGGAAAAGTTTAGCTGCTCTTTCAACCCAATATTTTGCTCGTCCATCAGTAATATCATTTTTACAAAGCAATTCTGCAATCTTCAACACAAGATCTTTTTGTGTTGGGTTTAATTCCACTGAACGCTGATATAAGAAAATGAATAAAAAATTAATAGGATGCCTGAAGTACACATACTTATATAATATAAACATGAAAAACTGGATCCCTATTTAACACACTATTTCAAAGTTGTTAAAATTAAAGTATCTTAAAATAATTTTAAAATTAATTGAATAAAAATTATGTTTTTATTAGGTAAATGCCAGGGAAAAAAAAGAAAAAGAAAACCACACACATAAGAATAGCATTATGACCATGTTAGACTTAAAATTTGTGTTATTCTTCTTTTAAAAGTGCTCATCTCTTAATCGTAAATTATTGTGTATTGTGGGCCAAATAATTTAAAGTAAGTTCCAAATGGTGTCACTCAATGGTACGGTGATACCAACACTTATTTTCATGATGTCCATAATATATATTTGAATTATTTATTACATAAATTACTCTGGGTATTGTGTTTTTGGTTGTGCAAAGCCTAAATTTTAATCTTATAGTTTACCTTATAACATTCAACTGCTTTGTCTATGTTTTCCTCCACTTCATAAAGAAGACCAAGAAACTTGTGAGCTTTGGGATCCCTTTCTTGCACATTAATATATGTAGATATGTATCTGTTTAAAAATAATAAAAATAAGTAATCTTTAAATAATCACATTAAGAATTAATATTTAAATAACTGAAGTATATCTTAAACCAAAGCAACCACTCAACTCATTAATGAAGGTGAACCCCCCAAAAACTGGAATTTATTTATAAAAAGTTGTGCATTTACTCTTACATGTTTAAACTTCAGTCACCTTCAAAGTACTCTGCAGTTGATGCAATGCACTTATTGAGATGTTTTTTTTCCACTGTTCAAAACAGTTTTTGAACTCCTCAATTTTTATGCCTTTTAGTGTTTCTGCTGTTTTTTGTTTCACCTCTTCCACATGGCAAAACATTTCCATTTGAGGACTTTTTTCAACCAGGGAAACAAAGCAAGGTGAATGAGGGTGGGGCATGGGGGTCATGCCATTTTTGGTCAAAACAGCTGAACCCTTAGTGCGATGTGGGCAGGTGCACTGGTAAATCACCCATCATGAAATGGGCAAACACACTAGTGTTCAAAAAAAGTTCACTGAAATCTAACACAGTCTCTCACAACACCACAAGCTAGTACGCTGATACAGATGGGTTCCTAGAACATTCACCTAGTGGGGTGAAGCCTGTACTACAAGGGTCCTGCCCTACAGAAGATAATTCTGGTTTTGGGGGGAGTCCCCCCAACAAAATTACTGTCTACCACTATTTAAACAAAAAATATGAAGATAACTGAAAGTACCCATAGAAACAAATGGGTAATACACACAAACACACATACAAAGTTGACAGCAAACTATTACCACTAAATGCAACATTTACTAAATATAAACATCTTTTCCAGTGCTACCCACATATAAGAAATAAAAACATAAATTACTTTTTCTTCCTGATTACATTTTGGTAAAGCACTAAAGAGTTTGCAAAGAAATTAAAAAGTAATGGCAGTAAATATTTTTAGGCCATCATAATACAAAGTACTAAAGATCAAAAATTTCCCAAACAACTAAGAGAATGTATTTACCTTTTAAACAACAACAAAAAAAAAAACAGTATCTAACAGCTAAAATAAACACAACACCAAATGCAGGTAATTTTCTTTTGTTAAATCAAGTAGCAACTAAAAATAAGTAAGCACCTCAGTGAGTGATCTGTAAGAGAAATTAGACCACAGACCAACACTGAAGGAAGAAGTGTCACTTTAATAAGGAAGCACAGTTAACAGCCACAAGGTTCATATTAAATAAAGGTGTCCTCATTTTCTTTATCAGCATTTCCATCTTCTTATCAATGCCTTTAATAGCCTGCCTCTGTCCTCATTTACTGCTTTAAGTCACTCCAAATCGGGAAATTAGATCACCAACCCTCTAGGCCCAAGAGTGAGTCGATAAAGTCTCACTGTCACCCAATCAGTCAATTAATCATTTATACTAGCTATTCTCTTGCCCAGAAGTCAGTTTAATTTTGTATTCATTACTATTTTCCAGCTGATGAATGTGTAATACCAGGTATCTTATCAGGAAGAAATTAAGATATAAGTGCGACTGTCTTTTATTCTAGCACAGGACAATCTTTAGAAAAAAGTGTTTTAAGCCAAACAGTTTCTTGCCTTAGTCAGGCATGCAGAAAATCCTCATTCTAGGCTTAACCTCCACGGAACCTAGGCTAGAACTTAACATCAGTCTTAGTGATGAATTCTTATTTCCAAGACATACTTAGAGATAACTGCAAAAAAAACAAATTTGTTTACCCATTTCAGTGAAGAACATGAGATAAGATAAAGGCATTGATTTTAGAAAACTAAAACACGTTTACATTCGATACTTACTTTTTAGCAAGATCATATTCTTTAGCTTCATAGTACAGCTTCGCAAAATAGAATCCTTTCATTGACTTCTAAAAAACATTAAAAATAATTTATTTCTCAAATTTTGAATTTTGAAAAAGTTTCACAAGAACTAAATATCTGTCCTAATGAGGTTAATATTAATATATTTTATCTTTGTTCCTCTTTTAAGTGAACAAAGAAAATCAAAGAAATTACCTGTAAAAATGTATGCATGTTCTAAAGGCATGATTCTGTGGTTTTATAATTTTCATCATAAAACAAAACAAATTTAGGTATAGCGATATCAGGTGACCTCAGAAATTAAAAATTTATGTCCACAAAAAAGCTTAAAAACCATGTGGTGCCATTCACTTTACACAGAGGTAAACAAGATACTTTTCGGGAAGGGGGCTGGATACCAGAAACCTCTTTTCTGCCACCTGAAAGCCTTTAATAAGCAGGATCTTCAGACCTACTATGGCACTGATCCAGGCACTATTCTCTTTACAGATCAGTAGTTTATACTCAAGGAATTAAAAAGGCAGAAATAAAAATTGAATTCTAGTAATAAGCCAAGTCCACATCCTGGCTCTTTTATTTCCATAAGCTCCAAAGTCCAGAATGCTGGAACACAATGAGATGTTATATACATGTATCGCAGCCACCAACCAGCAGTGACCACGGAATGCTGGAGATGGCTGGTCAAAACACAAGAAAAACATACACACAGACAACCGAGTCCTGTGGAGAAACAGGGACAAAACGGCCACTCACTCTAGTGGAGAGCGCCCCGTTCTCCTGCCCGAGCAGGCTTTTATTGGGTTTGTTTACACAGGAATTCAGGTAAAGCTCATAAATCATTGCCAGGAAGTAAGGATCAAACAACAGATAACAAAGAAGTCTGAAGGCCTATTTTGAGTCAGGGTCAGACAGCTAAAGAGCTGTAAAACTTTGAGGAACAAACTTACTTCTTGCTTGGACCCTTATCATTTCATTGAGAGCTTCTAAACAAAGCAAGTTTCACAGGATTTTACATATTCTTTCTTAGGCCTGATTGCCCGGGGAACCCACCCTTTCCAACACAGGGCTGTACCACCCTCTGTCATTGTTTCAGGCTTAGGTGGAGCAAGGGAAGTAAAGCAGCCAAGAGATTAGGAGATTTTCTCACAGACAATGAGGACTCAGGCTATGTCAAAACTGAGAGGCGGGGATCCATCACACCCTTTTGCTGTAGCCCCCAAAGTCCTTCCTTGGGAGTTTCCTACGTGATCATGCCTGTCTTAGGTCGTTCCCCTTTGGGAAATCTTACCCATCACTGGCTAACCAACCAAGCCCTAGGGGGCAGGCAGGGTGAAGTAAAAGGAGCTGAAGTGGCACTCCTGCCAGGGAGATAAGCTTTTGTCTCCTTGGTGGCTTATGGTCCAAGGTCATTCCCTCAGCCTTAGCCTTGACGGGGGTTACAGGTTCTGATACCAGGCAGGGCGGTTCCCAACATACATGTGATAAAACTACAAGCCATCAAACATCTTATTTTTGAAAACTATACAAAGACACAGAAAAGAAATCATATACTAAGTGAGTCCTGACTGGTGTGACTCAGTGGGATGGGCATCATACTACAAACCAAAGGTCACCGACTCGATCTTGATCAGGACATGTGCCTGGGTTGCACACCGTCCCTGGCTGGGAGTGTGTGAGAGGCAACTGATTGATGTTTCTCTCTCACACAGATGTTTCCCTCCCTCCCTTCCCCTCTCTCTAAAAATAAGTAAATAAAGGTTTTTAAAAATGAACCAATAAATGCATAAATAAGAGAAATAACAAATCAATGTTCCTTTCTCCATTCGCCTCTTTCTCTCTAAAATCAATTTAAAATAAAATGAGAGAAAGAGAGAGGCAGGGCTGTCTGTCAGGATAGGTCTCATTAAGGGAATATTTGATCAGAAACCTGAAGAAAATGGTTATCTAGGGTAGATGAGGCAGCAAATAGACTACAATAATTTAATTAATCCCCACTGTTTACTGTGTTTCAAACTTTCCTTCTTATAAAGCCTGCACAAAATCACGTCCATCTTCTTGAAATACTCTGTTCATGACTTCAAAGATACCCTTTCTTTAGTTTGAATTCTTCCTTTAGTGGCCATTCCTTCTCTAACTCCTTTGCAGGCTCTTCTCACACTGATTTCCCTGGGAATTGGTCCTAGTCTCGGGAATTGGTCCTAAATCTTCTCTCTCAGGATATGTCATCTGGAACATGCACTGAATCTTACCTTTGACTACTGACTGCATGTTGGCTCTCATCTCTCCTGTTCACTAAACATATGTGCAAAATAGCAACATGAGCTGTCAGTCCTATCTTCTGTTATCTCAATCCATCCATTTCTCTACATCTGTATTGACACTAGCAAAATCCAAGCCTGCTATGATCTCTCCCTGAGACTACTAAAAAGGCTAATTCCTTTCTGTTTTCCTCTGCATACTTTGCCTCCCATCTAATTCATTTGCCAAAGGAGTATAATTTTAAAACATAAGACAAACCACACTGTGCCTTTGCTTAAATTTTTAAATGCTTCCATGGCTTTTATTACACTTTAAAATGTGTTTCTCCAGATGAAATGGCTTGGAGGAGTCTGACTTTACACAAAAGCAAACAGTGAGTACTGATGTGATATGATGTGATTTTTGCCCAGTGCATTCAACATCAACTTGAAGAAATTAGGTGAAAACACATAAATAACAAACTACGATTCTCTTAAGGTAGACAAATGCCTCATCATCTAATTCAGACATGAATAACTATAAACAAGATTCTTACTGTTCCAGTAAAACCACACAACTAAGGAGGCACTTACTTTGACAGAATCAGCTGACACTGATGACCTCATAGAGCATGACCCTAGTTTGGCAAAGTGAAGTGGGAGGTCCCCAATGCTACTCCCTCCCTCTTACCTCCTCTCTACACCTTGGGGAGGCAGGGTTGGGTCTAGTACACATGCCACAAGCGTAACGCAGGTACTGTAAGTCAAGCTAGGTAAAGAAAGAAACTGCAGGGAAGCAGACAGGAAAAAATTCACTTTATCTAGATTTTTCAGTGGGAATACAGACCCTGAAAGTGGGGTCTCAATCCTTTAAGCCTTTTAAGTTCTAAGTAGAAGGTATCAGAAAAGATACCATGAAAAAGAATGTATCTATCACTGGATCATTCACACACTAATGGAGCTGGGTTTAGACCTCGAGAGAGGTTGGTTTTACTCTAATGATAATAGGTCATTTCTCTCACTGTCCTGCTCAGGACAGGAAGAACTGAAGTTCAAAGAGCTGGTGCATGAGCTTGACTAAGAATAAACTAAGTCAAAGGAACATCAGTAAAGTTCTGACTAAACGCTTCTAAGAATCCTCTTAACAAGTCAACACAGCAGCATAGTGGCATTTCAGATGGTTTGGGATAGCAAATCCCCCACTACCTTCCCTGACTGAGGTATGCCTTCATTATTTACCATGAAGTCATATTTATTTCCTTCATTGTACTTATACAAGTCATAATTATTTACATTGCTTTCATAAATGTTTGTCTATCCCTCAAAGCTGCAGGCTCTACGCAGGTAGAGGGCCCTGTGGTTTGAACACTATCATGGAATCAAGAATATTATCTGATAGTCATACATATTCAGTATTTACTGATACACATCAATTTTGTACCCACTGATTATGTCCTTATGATAAATTTCTAAAATTTAAATACTCAGTTCAGAAATATAAAAATTTGAAGTTTTTGCTATATTACCAATTCTCCATAAAGTTTGTATCAACTTACTTCCCTACTCAGTATTTGAATGTCTAAGTCAGAGTATATATTCTTCAAAATTGATTTTTTCCATTTCTTTAATCATTGCTAACTTGATAGGCAGAGAGAGGTATCACTCAGTCAACCTAGTATTTCTCTAACAAGACTATTTTAATAGTCACAATGAAATGAAATACTTATAGTATAAGTTCTCTGTTAATGTACTTTAGACACTCCCAATTTTAAGAGGGAAAAGATTGTCTACCTTATTTTTAATGGTTCTTAACCACACAGACATATATTTGAGGGTTTTTTTAGTTTTCCTTGGTTGACATTTGTCTCAGTGTTATATGTGTCTGTGAATAAGACTGATTTTTACACAAAAATAATCTTTACTGCTTACTTTTTCAGATTACATAAAAAAGGTCTTTCTCATTTGAAAGACATGAAACATTTATATTTTCTCTCAGTTTTGTCAAAATTACTGTTAAGTCTGAAACTTATTTTGGTAAATAATGTAGGCTAGAGCCCTATCTTTTAAATACATTATTAAACAAGTGTCAATCCTTCAAGCAGCATCTATTACATAATCCATCTATTCTCCATTTATGTAGAATGCTACTGAGGATGCCACCTAATTTTTAGGTTATGGCATCTTAACTTAATAAAACCCCTTTCCCCTACCATACTTTCTAATCCTCACCAAAGAATATGCAAATAATGCCCTGACTGGTGTGTCTCAATGGGTTTGGCGTGGTCCCACAAAAGGGATGGTCCTGGTACAATTCCTGGTCTGGGCACATGCCTGAGTTACAGAGGGGGGTCCCCAGCTGGAATGTTGCAAGGGGCAGCCTATCAATGTTACTCTCCCCTTTCGTTCTCCCTCCCTTCCCCCCTCCCTAAAAATAAATAAATAAAATCTTTAAAAATAAAAAAGAACATAGAGGGTTATTTTTTTAATCATAAAATACAGGCTGATGGTTAAAAAAGTTTAACTTAAAAATACGGAAAGGCATAAAGTAAACAAGGAAGTTGAAATTGTTTTTCTGCCTGTATATCACACTATTTCCTGTATGAGGGAGCCAATACTGCTAAATAATTTTAAAGGGGCCTAACTGACAAAGTGAGAGAAGAAACAGAGCTATAACAGGATATGGATGCGGACAGTTACTCAGAATGAACAAGAACACGGACATGTTTTCAGGCTAAGGAAAAACAGCCAGCTGAGAAAATAAAACCAGCAGAGGGAAAAGTTGAAGATAAAGGCAAGAAAAGGGGGAAATAAGGGCTCTCAAGTCTAAAAGGAATGAGGACTAAAACAAGTGCCATGAGCTACCTTAAAGAAAAAAATACATGATGATTGGGCCTGGTGTTGCACTGCCCAAAGCCGCAGTTTTACCAATAATGAGGCAAGACAACCATCACCCCACCCCGCAAGGAAAAGCCAGAGAAGTACTATCTCTATTAGTTTTTATAACCCACAAGTTAATAGGAAGACACTAGGTAAAAAGAATGACTGTTTAAATCACTTGCATCTACTTACGGAGTTTTGAGTTTCGAACTTGATTAAGTTGTTTATATTGTCAAATCACAATTTAGTTTCAAAAATATTTAAAAATTTATTTTGAAATATTTAAAACATTTAAAAATGACCTTTAGAAATGACCTGACATCTGGTTTCCAGTCCAGCATGGAAAGAGCTCAGAAATAGCCACTCCATCCTTACAAGTAAAACACTAAATCAACTGAAAAAAAAAAAAAAAATCAAGTCTTCTTAGATCCATAAAAGTTAGGACATTAACTTGCCCCTAAATTGGAGAGACAATGGGTAATTATAAAGAATCAAATCTTATTACAGCAGAAACCTCCACAAGAACCCATACCAGAGTAAAAAAACTTAAACTGTAACTGACAATTGCTGAGAGGTTCAGGTGGACAAGACTGAGATATAAACTCTACCATATTACCAAAGATCTATTTACAACGGTTCTTTCTACCCAGCAATAATGCCTGATTATTAAGAAAAAATAACAAGGCACAGAAAAAGCAAAAAACTACAGTTTGAAGAGACAAAGCAAGCACTAGAACCAGACTATATGGCAGGGATGTTGGAAGTATGAGACAAGAAATTTAAAACAACTTTGTGAAGACTGTAATAGATAAATAGAACAGATGATCAATGTAAGAAGAAACATGGAAGTTCTACAAAAGAACCAAAAAGAAATGCTAGAGATTGTAAACATTTTTAATAAAAATGAAGCATGCTTTTAATGGACTTATTGGCAGACTGGACACAGGTTAGGAAACAATCTCTAAGCTTGAAGCTATCTCAATAGAAATCTACAGAAATGAAAAGCAAAGCAAAAAAAAGACAGAATAAAAAAAACCCAACAGAATATCCAAAAACCGTGGGACAATTACAAAATAAGTAACTCAGTGTTAGGGGACTACTAGAAAGAAAAAAAGGAAAAGGAGAAATATTTGATACAATTACAAACCATTTGCCCCAAATAAATGTCACAAATTTAGGAGGCTCAGATCTAGGAAATTAAGAGGACACCAAGCAGAGTAAAAATGCCAATAAATAAATAAATAAAGCAAGCAAGCACATAGGCATAACATATCCACACTTCTGCTAATAAGACAGAAAAAACCAAGACAGAAACCAGAGGAGAAGATAAGTCACCCGCATGAAGGCAAAGATAAGAATTAGGACTTCCGGCAAGATAGAGGCATAGGTGGACGCACCATATCTCCACACACAACCAAGATTAGAACAATTTAAAGGCAGAATAACACCCAGAACTGACAGATAATTTATCTGAATGGAAGTCAAACAGCCAAGAAGTTGAAGTAGACCCATTTATCCTGACCAGTAGGAGGGGCGGAGACAAGCAACCGGGCGCAGATCGCCGCGTGCAGAGAACAAGGAGAACTGGGCGCATAAGACAACTGGGAGCGCATAAGGCATCTGGGGCGCACAAGATCGCAGCGGGTGGACCCTGAGTAGGCAAGCGGCAGCTGGCAAACCCAGTGAGGCGGCGATTGTGGACCAGGGCAGAGCGCACAACCTAGGATCCCAGAGAAGGGACTGAGGTCCCATGGGAAATGAAGCTACCAACATTGTTCCCTCCCGCCCCCGCCCCCACATACGTCACAATCTAGCAACTGGGGTGCCCGGCCCCAGTGAACACCTAAGGCTCCGCCCCTCACCGTAACAGGAGCAACCAGGCAAAAAAAAAAAAAAGAGAGAGAGAGAGAGAAAGAGAGACATGTCTCAAACAGAAGAACAGATCAATGCCCCAGGACTCATCCTTTTGATCGACAAAGAGATAGCCAATCTATCAGATGCAGAGTTCAAAATGCTGGTGATCAGGAAGCTCACAGAATTGATTGATTTTAGGCACAAATTACATGAACAAATGCAGGTTACCATAAGAGAAATGAAGGAAGGTGCACAGAGAATCAATAGTGATGGGAAGAAAACTGGAACTCAAAACAATAGAGTGGACCAGAAGGAAGAAAAAAACAACCAAACAGGAAAGAATGGAGAAATAAGAATTCAAAAAAAAAAACGAGGAGAAGCTTAGGAACCTCCAGGACATCTTTAAACGTTCCAACATCCGAATTATAGGGGTACCAGAAGGGGAAGAGGTAGAGCAACAGATTGAAAATGTATTTGAACAAATTATAAAGGAGAACTTCCCCAATCTGGCAAAAGGAAATGGACTTCCAGGAAGTCTAGGAAGCTCAGAGAGTCCCAAAGAAGTTGGACCTAAGAAGAAACACACCAAGGCACATCATAATTACATTAGCCAAGGTAAAAATGAAGGAGAGAATCCTAGAAGCAGCAAGAGATAAGGGGACAGTCACCTACAAAGGAGTTCCCATCAGATTGTCAGCTGATTTCTCAAAAGAGACCTTACAGGCAAGAAGGGGCTGAACAGAAGTATTCCAAGTCATGAAAGACAAGGACCTATATCCCAGATTACTCTATCCAGCAAAGCTTTCATTTATGAATGGAAGGGCAGATAAAGTGCTTCTCAGATAAGTTCAAGTTAAAGGAGTTCATCATCACCAAGCCCTTATTTTATGAAATGTTAAAGGGACTTATCTAAGAAAAGAAGATAAAGAAAAAATATGTATAGTAAAAGGACAGCAAACTCACAATTATGAACAACCAACACCTAAAGCAAAACCAAAACAAACTAAGCAAACAACTAGAACAGGAACAGAACCACAGAAATGGAGATCACATGGAGGGTTAGCAACAGGGGAGTGGGAAGAAGAGAGAGGGGAAAAAGGTACAGAGAATAAGTAGCATAGTTTGTAGGTTGAAAATACATTAGGGGGAGGGTAAGAATAGTATGGGAAATGTAGAAGCTAAAGAACTTATAAGTATGACACATGGACATGACTAAAGGGGATATGGGTGGGAGAGGGTGTACAGAGTGGAGGGGAGTGAAGGGGGGAAATGGGACAACTGTAATAGCATAATCAATAAAATATACTTAAAATTTTTTTAAAAATTTAAAAAAAGAATTACATTCAAATTCTCTTCAAAACCTGTGCAAGCAATAAAAAAGTGGAGTGGCACTGGCGGGATAGTTCAGCTGGTTAAAACAGCAGCCCAACATACCAAGATAGCAGGTTGGATCCTGCTCAGGGCACACACAAGAACCAACCAATGAATGCATAAATAAGTGGAACAAGAAATCAGTACTCTCTCTCTCTCAAATCAGCAAAAAAAAAAATTTTTTTAAAAAGAGTGGAGTGAGGTGAGGGGCAGGTGGGGGGAAGAGTGGAGCAAAATATTTTAAATTTTGAGAAAACAAAAAACAAGGACAACAAATAGGAAACAGTAACAAACACAGTAGTAATTAATCCAACTTTATCAATAACACCTTGAACAAATACTCTAAATGCACCAATTAAAAGACAGGCATTGTCAGAGTGGATCAAAAATTATGATCCAACTACAGGTAAAAGTGAAAATCATGTTCACATTTCTTTCACTTAACAAAAACATATACTATGCAGATCTTTCATTAAAAGCAAAGTGGACTAACACAAACATCTGGATAGCAAGAATATCCTTCACTTTAGCCATTTCAGCTTGTGAAAAATTTCATAGGAACACTAAGCACAGTTGAGCCTCAAATGATGTGTGGATCAAGGGAAATGACTCCCTCCCAGTTGAAAATTCACGTTTAAGTTGCCCACCTCACCTCCTCTGCAAATGTGGATCCCCAAATGCAGATCTGCAATTGGAAAACCCAGGGATACAGAGGGCTAAATGTATTATTTATTGAAAAAAAACTGTACATAAGTACACCCATACAATTCAAGGTCAACTGTATATGTTGCCTGTAAAAAGTCCCAAGTTAAATATAAAAACACATACAAATTAAATGTTTGGAGAAAATGAAAATATTAACTGAAAAAGATATACGCATACCTATGTTCATTGCAGCATTATTTACAATGACCAAGGTATGAAAACAACCCAAGTGTCCATCCACAAATGGATAAAGGTGGGTATTTATATGCAATACAAAAATAAAAAAATAATGAAATCTTGCCATTTTAGACAAAATAGATGAACCCTGAGGGCCTTATGCTAAGTGAAATAAATCAGAGACTGTATGACCTCACTTATATGTAGAATCTTTAAAAATAATATTTTTAAGTTCACAAATGACAAGAACAGACTGGTGGCTGCCAGAGTTGGTGGGGGGAAGGGTGAAAAACAGATGAACAGAGTCAAAGGTACAAACTTCCAGTTATAAAATAATGGCATAGCATTGTGACTTACAGTATGATAACTATAGTAACTGATATTGTAATGCAGAGGTCCTCAACCTCTAAGCCACAGATGAGTGGCCTTTTAGGAACTGGGCTGCACAGCAAGAGGTGAACAAGCAAAGCTTCATCTATATTTAAACTCCCCATTACTCAAAGTACTGCCTGAGCTCTGCCTGTCAGATCAGTAGCAGTTCTCACTGGAGCTCGAACCCTACTGTGAACTGCACATGCCAGGGATGTAGGCTGCATGCTCCTTAGAAGAATCTAATGCCTGATGATCTGAGGTGGACCTGAGGTGGTGATGTTGTAGGAGAGTGCAGCCAGAGGGTCCCCAAAAGAAGGATATGTAATGGAGTTCAGAACTCAAGGTGTCCAGGAAATATTAGAAAAACATATAGGATGTCCTCACCCTCCACCCCAGGTGTGGGTTGGGGGAAGAGACAAATGGAGCAGGGCCATTGAAAGCTGTTTCCCATAGCAACAGCCTTGCAGCTGTCCTCTGGCGTGGTCTTTTAACATATCTATGGCCTTTGGCTGGTTACATAGATATGTTAAATAGCTCTGGCCAAGCTCTGAGCCAGGGAAATGGAAGTAACTTTCCCTAGTTATGGAGCCTGGGAGGCAACTCCCCCTGGTTACAGCGCCTGTACCTGCGTGAGAACTTGGAGATGATTGGTTCCATGACATGGGGCCGCACCTGGCCAGACCCACAATGGCAGTCCAGTAAAGATGGAAGACTTTGAGAGTTCTGGCATGTGAGGCCCAGTGTGGGAGGAGTCAGAAATGGGGCTGCAGAGGAAGATGGGCTCCGGGATTTAAAACCCAGACTTGACAGCCACTGAGAAGAAAACCATACAGCTTTAGCCGAGTGGGGACTCCTGCAGCCGCTCAGACACCCGTCCGCGATACAGCCGCCTGTGACTCCTCTACTGCCTGGCTCCAAGCCCCAGCCGGCTCTGCAACCCCTGCTGCAAGAAGGGGCCACCAGTAAGTGACTCGGGAGCAACGGGTCACCGCCCAGCCACCGCAGCCACTGCCAGGCCTCAGCGCACTGCACCCACGCTCACCGCTCAGGCTCTCGGAGCCTCAGGCCAACCTCGCAGCCACCTCCTCTGGACCTGGGGGCCAGGACACGATAAGCTCCACGCTAGCCCTCTCAGTGCTGCTGCGCTGCCCCCCATCGCTCTCCCAGAAAGGGGGATCACCACCCCCCCACCCCCACCCACAGCCATGAGAAGAATCACCACATGGCTTTAGCTGGAGGTCCTGGCAACACAACCAATGGTGCTGGGATCTAAGGAAGTCCTGCTAACTGAGCACAAATTACTAGGAAGTATTAGGAGCTGCCTAAGCCACGGACTTCTATTTCTTTCCCTGAGATACGGTACCCCAGACTGGGCAAAGGGGGGAAGGAAGGACTGTGTGTGTGTGTTTGTGGGTGTTTTAAGGGACTTTGGGATTTTGTTAAAGACATTAAGTCATTACTTTTAGCCTGTATAACTTAAATAATTAATTCCTTTCCTTTTCATCAATCTCTAACATGGAGAGCTATAATTCTCTGGCTTAGGGAAAGGTAAACCTAGTACAGGGGGAACCCAGGAGAAACAGGGGTCAATTCGGTAGCATTGTGGGACCCTCTTCCCTGGTGGCCAATCGGGGAGGATCATGGGAAACCACATGCACAGTAGCTTTAAAGTAATGCAACTACTTGTATATACTCAGTAAAAGCCCACTAAAACTAGCCAGGAAGGATCCCCCCTATTAAGAACAAAGTCCCTCCAGCCCATGAGGTCAATCTCTGCTTGGAGTTGGCCTGCTCCCATGTTCTCTTCTATGAACTCTGGGTGTTCAGTTCAATTCTTTGTCCCGATCACTAAGAACCTGCTTACCTGTGCCCACCTGTGACAATGTTAGCACTGGGGAGTAGATGCAAATACCGATTATCATTAGCAGAGAGGTTTGAGTGTACAGAGACCAAGGTAAATCAATTGCTTACAGAATCATACCAAAACCTCATTAGTAAGTGCCAAATGACAATTCACCTGCATCTGGTAGCAGGCTTTATAGTGGCAAGTGAGTTGATGCACTTCAAGTCAGAATCTGACATGTATTTTAGTCCACACGTGGCCCAACCATTATTTTATTTACCACATCCATCTGTACCTGATACCTGCTCTGCACACTTGTCTCAGTCACAATTTTGGTAAGCCCACAAGCTACCCCAAGCCAAAATGAGTGAAAACACACGTTGCTGGAGAGCTTCTTTGAAAATGAGGAAAGAGCCCTGGCTGGTGTAGCTCAGTGAACTAAACATGGGCCTGCAAACCAAAAGGTCACGTGTTTGAACCCAGTCAAGAAACAGGCCTGGGTTGCAGCCAGGTCTGGGGCTGGGACGTACAAGAGGCAACCACACATTGTTACTCTCCCTCTCTTTCTCCTTTCCTTCCCCTTCTCTAAAAATAAATAAATATTTTTTAAAAGAAAAGGAACAAAGACCCAATGATGAAACAGCAGAAGACTCTAAGACAGCCCAAAAAAAAGAAAGCTGCATTTAAAAGAAAATGCCAGAAGTTCTAGCCAAGATGGAGGCATAGCTAGAAACCCTTCCCTTCCTAGCACAACCAAAAGAAGGATAACAACCAGTCTAAAATCAATAAACAACCAGAAGCGCCAAAAAATCAAACTGCATGGAACTCTGACAACCAAGGAATTAAAGAAAATATCAATCAGAACAACCAGACCAGTAAGGCAGCAGGTGCTGCTGGGCCACTGGGGGAGAAAAACCAGGGTAAGTAGGTAGAACTTGTGGGAGGGGCTGGCTGAAGTGTGGAGATGGCGGAGTGGGCTGGGCTGACTTAAGGAGAACCTGAGACTCACAGTTGATACAGCGGAAGAAACTCAGTCTCACACTAGAGTCCTTCAGAAAGTACACTTGGGACGAGCAGGTGAGCTGCATTGTTCCCTCTCTGGTGCCTCCCCCACAGGCAGTGCTGTAAGCACAGCAAGGAGCTACGGGAGGGTGGGGCCTGGGTGGGAAATCCCTAAGGCCCCCACCCACTTACAACTTATCAGCTGCACCAAGACAAAGAAATACCGCCCAAATGAAAGAACAAAGCCTCAGAAAGAGAACTATATCATCAGGATATAGCCAACCTATCTAATGGAGAATTTAAAGCCCTGGTAGTCAAAATGCTCACAGATCTGATTGAGCTTGGCCAAAAAATGAAAAACCAAATGAAAGATACCCAAAATGAAATAAAGCAAAATATCCAGGGAACCAACAGTGACAGGAAGGAAACCAGGACTCAAAGCAACGATTTGGAACAAAAGGTAAAAAATAACCAATGGGAACAGAATGAAGAAACGAGATTTCAAAAAAGTGAAGAAGTCTTACAAACCTCTGAGACTGCCTGAAACATTCCAAAAATATCCGAATTATAGGGGTGCCAGAAGGAGAAGAACAGCAAGAAATTGAAAACTTACTTGAACAAATAATGAAGGAGAACTTCCCCAATGTGGCAAAGGAAATAAGACTTCCAAGAAGTCCAGGAAGCCCAGAGTCCCAAAGAAGTTGGAACCAAAGAGGAACATATCAAGGCACACCACCATTAAATTACCCAAGATTAAATATAAAGAGGAAATCCTAAAAGAAGCAAGAGGAAAGGGAGACAGTTACCTACAAAGGAGTTCTCATAAGACTATCAGCTCATTTCTCAAAAGAAACCTTGCAGGCAAGAAGGGGCTGGAAAGAAGTATTTGAAGTCATGAAAAGCAAGGACCTACATCCAAGAATACTCTATCCAGCAAAGTTTTCATTTAGAATGGAAGGGCAAATAAAGTGCTTCTCAGATAAGGTCAAATTCAAGGAGTTCATCATCACCAAGCTCTTATATGAAATGTTAAAGGAATTTATCTAAGAAAAAGGTAAAAAATATGAACAGTAAAACGACAGCAGTCAGTTAGTAACAACCACACCTAAAACAAAAACAAAAGCAAACTAAGCAAACAACTAGAACAGAAACAGAACCACAGAAATGGAGATTACATGGAGAGTTAGCAACAGGGGAGTGGGAGGGGGGAAGAGGGGGAAAAGGTACAGAGAATAAGTAGCATAAATGGTAGGTAGAAAATGGTAGGGGGAGGTTAAGAATAGTGTAGGAAATGTGAAAGCCAAAGAACTTATATGTATGACCCATGGACATGAACTAAAGTGGGGGAATGTGGGTAGGAGGGGGTGTGCAGGGCAGAGGGGAATAGAGGGGGGAAATAGGACAACTGTAATACCATAATCAATAAAATATATGTTAAAACAACAATAAATACAATCTTTTTTAAAAATAATAAATTCAAAAAAAATTTAAATGGCGCTGCCATATGACCCAGCGATTCAACTTCTGGGAATTTATCCAAAGAAGCTTGAAATACTAATTCGAAAGAATATAAGCATCCCTATGTTCACTGCAGCATTATTTACAACCCGTAAGATATGGAAGCAGCCCATGGTACAATTACATAATGGAATACTGCTCCGCCAAAAAAAAGAAGAAAATGTTACCCTTTATAACAGCATGGATGGACCTGGAGAACATTTTGCTAAGTGAAATAAACCAGTCAGAGAAAGAAAAATACCATGTAACTTCACTCATATGGGAATCTGAACTGAACTAACAAGTAAAATAGAGAAAGACTCATAGATAGAAAGCAGGACAACAGCTAAGGGGGTGGGGGAGGGTAGAAGGATTGAACAAAAAGGTAAAAAGACTTATAGACATGGACAATAGTGTGGTGACTGCAGGGATGAGGGGGGCGTAAGGGGTAAATGATAACAACGAAACATAATAAAACGTTGTTCAGTTAAAAAAATAAAAATTAAATTAAAAATTGGTCAAAAACTTGAACAAATGCATCACCAAAAGTAGATATACAGATGGTAAATAAACATATAAAAAGACCCTCCACAGTAACTTAATTGCAAATTAAAACAAAGTACCATTATATTCCTATCAGAATAGCTAAAATCCAGAACACTTACAATACCAAATGCTGGTGATGATGTAGTGCTACAAGAACTTTCATTCATTGCTGGTGGGAATGCAGAAAAATGGTTCAGCCACATTGGAAGACAGTCTGACAGTTTCTAACAATAGTAAACATATGACCCATCAATCGTGCTCCTTGTTATTTACACAGAGGGGTTCAGACTTCACACAAAAACCTGCACACTGATGCTTGTAACAAAAACATTGAAGCAACCAAGATGCCCATCAGTAGGTCAGTGGATAAACTGGTACATCCCGACAACAGAATATTGTTCAGCACTTAAAACAAATGAGCTACCCCCTATGAAAAAACATGAAGGAAACTAAAATATATATCACCAAATAAAAGGAGCCAATCTGGAAAGGCTACATACAGTCTGATTCCAACTATATGTCATTCTGGAAAAGGCAAAACTATGGACGCAGTAGTGGATCAGAGGCTGTCAGGAGCTGAAGCAAAGGAAAAATGAATAAACAGAGCACAAAGGATTTTTAGGGCAGTGAAACTACTCCACTTGGCACAATAACAGCATATAAATCATTACACAGTTGTCAAAACCCATGAATTCCACAACACCAAGCATGAACCCTAGGGTAAACTATGCACTTTGGGTGATAAGGATGTATCAGTATAGGTTTATCAATTTTAACAAGTTTATCAGTCTGGGTTGGGGGGATATAAATGAAGGGGGAGGCCATGCATGTATGGAAGCAGCGAATATGTGAGAAACCTCTGTACCTTCTATGCAATTTTGCTGTGATCTTAAAACTGCTCTTAAAAATTGTGTAATCAAAAAATTTTAAACTCTCTCAACAAATGCCCCTCAACAAAACGAAACAGCACATTAAAAGTATATATACACCACAACCAAATGGGATGTATCCCAGAAATGCAATGGTGAGTGAATAGATCAAAATAAATCAAGTAATTTACATAACATAATAGAATGGGGGGGGGACCACTAATGACCATCTCAACTACCACCAAAAGAAAAAAGCATAAGACAAAATTCAATATCTATTCCTGATTTACCAAAAAAAAAAAAAAAACTTAGGAAACTAAGAATACAAGGAGTCTTCCAGAAAACAAAGAATGTCTTCAACATATTAAAGGCCATAAATAAAAAGCACTCATCTAATATTATCCTCAGTGGTAAGTACTAAAGGCTTTACACTTCTATTCAACAATGTATTGGCAACACTAGTCACAGAAATTAGACAAGAAAACAAAAGAAAAAGCAACAAAAATCTGAAAGCAAAAAGTAAAACTATCTCTATTCATAGATTATATGACACTATATACAAACCTCAGAGAATCCATAAGAAAACTACTAAGGCTTTAAAAACTAATTCAGCAACATTACAGAGTACAAGATCAAACCACAAAAGTCAGCTGTGCACCAGCAATGATCAGAAAAAACAATTTAAAAAGCAATTCCGGACCTGGCTGGTGTGGCTCAGTGGATTGAGCACTGGCCTATGAACCAAAGGGTCACCAGTTCAGTTCCCATTCAGGGCACATGCCTAGGTTGCAAGCCATGGCCTCAGTAAGGGGCGCATGAGAGACAACCACACATTGATGTTTCTCCCCCTCTCTTTTTTCTTCCCTTCCCTTCTCTCTAAAAGTAAAGAAATAAAATCTTAAAAAGAAAAAGCAATTCCATTTACAATAGCATCTAAGAGAATAAAATACCTATGAATAAATATAACCAAGTTCAAATGTACGCTGAATATTACAAGGAATTACTCAAAGTAAAGCTCTAAATACAAGAAATGATGTGTTCATGGATAACATGGCCTAATATTGCCACCATGTCAATACTACCCAAAGCAAAGCATTCCCGATGGAAATTCTAACAGCCTTTTTTGCAGAAATGGAAAAGGCAATCCTCAAATTCATATAGAATTGCAATTGGCCCGAGATAGACAAGCACTCTTAAAAAAAAAAATCAGAGGACTCACTATTTCCCAATTTCAATACTTACTACTAAGCTACAGCAATCAAAACTGTGGTAAGAAAAGACATATAGCCTTGGCCAGGTAGCTCAACTGATTATAGCATCATCCCAATATGCTAAGGTGGTGGGTTTGATCCCCAGTCAGGGCACATACAAGAATCAATCAATGAACACATAAGTAAGTGGAACAATAAATCAATGTCTGTCTATCTGTCTCTCTCTCTTCTCTCTTTCTAAAATCAATCAATAAATTTTTTTTTTAAAGAACAGACAGGTAGATCAATGAAAGAGAACTGAGAGTTCAGAAATAAACTCCTAAATCTATGGTCAACTGATTCCTGACAAGGGTGCCAAATCCATTCAATGGGAAAACAATACCCTCTTTGCAAATACAGAAAAATAAAATCAGACGCCTTCTTTACAACATATACCACTGAAAATTAATCAACAACAAATATAAAACCCAAAAATCATAGTTTTTAGAAGAAAACATAAGGGGAAGTCTTCATGACCTTGGATTTGGCAGTGTATTCTGAGACATGGCACCAAAAGTGCAAGAAACCAAAGGAAAAAAAGAGATAAAATAGAATTCGTCTAAATTAAAAACTACTGTGAATCAAATGACATTATAAAGTAAAAAGACAACCTACAAAATGAGAAAAATATCTGAAAATCTTACCTACTTTTAAAAAGATTTTATTTTTTTAGAGAGAGGGGAAGGGAGGGAGAAAGAGAGGGAAAGAAACATTGATGTGTGAGACATCAATCAGTTACCTCTCACATGTATATCAACAGGAGACCTTGCCCACAACCCAGGGATGTACCCAACCAGAAATAGAACCTGTGGCCTTTCAGGTGTGTGGAATGGCACCCAATCCACTGAGCCACACCAGTCAGGGCAGGAAATCGTATCTTAAAATAAATAAAGAATTTCTACAACTCTCCGTGACTGGTATGGCTCAGTGGGTTGGGCATCCTCCTGCAAAGCCAAAAGTTGTGACACATGCCTGGGTTGTGGGTTCATCCCAGATTGAGATGCCTGCAAGAGGCAACCAACTGTGTTTCTTTCTTGCACTGATGTTTCTCTCCCTCTCTTTTTCCCTCCCTTCCCTTCTCTCTAAAAGTAAATAAATCTTTTTTTAAAAAAAGAATTTCTACAACTCAACAACAAAAACACAAATATTCAATTAAAAACTGAGGTAAAGATCCTGAATGGATATTTCCCTAAGGAAGATATGGATATAGCCAACAAGCCAGGAAAAGATGCTCAATATCATTAGTAATTAAGAAAATGTAAATCAAAACTACCATGAGGAACCACTTCACACCTATTAGATGGGCTACAATAAAACTTTTTTAAAGAAGAAAGTCTCATCAAGTATATAGAAAAACTGGAACTCTCTTACATCACTGGGAAGTAAAATGGTGTAAACACTGTGAAAAAGTTTGGTCATTCCTCAAAAGCTAAACATAGAATGTAATCTCATTATTGTACACTATGATATACACCCAAAAGGAACTGAAAACAATGTCTCAAACAGGTATTTGTATACCTGTGTTCACGGCAGCAATATTCGTAACAGCTAAAAGGTGAAACAATCCAAATATCCTTGAATAGATAAACAAAATGTAGTATATACATACAATGAATTATTACTCAGTCATAACAAAGGAATGAATTTCTGATACATGCCACAATATGGATGGATCTTTAAAACATGCTAAATGAAATAAGCTAGAAACAAAAGGACAAATGTTGTATGTTCCCACTTATGTGAAATATCTAAAATAGGCAAGTTTATAGAGAAAGAAAGTAGATTAGGGGTAACCAGGGGCTATGGGAGGAAAGGGAACATGGAAGTTATTGGTTAATTGTAACAAAGTTTCTGTTTGGGTGATAAAAGTTTTATAAAGACAGTTGACTCTGAGGGGTAGAGTGCTGACCTCCCATGCAAGCAAAAATCCTTACATAACTTTGGACTCCCCCCAAAACTTAGCTATGCAGATAGTGGTAATGGTTAAAGGACATTATGATTGTAATTAATACAACTGAATTGTATACTTAAAAGTGGTTAAAATGGCAAATTGTGTTATACATATTTTATCATAATTTAAAACGTCAATAAAGTAACACCAAAACTCATTAAACTGTACACTTTACATGGGTGAACTGTATAGTAGGTGAATTCTACCTCAACAGAGCTGTTAAAAATATATTCTAATTTTATGTCAAAATAGTGACATACACTCAGAAAATTATTCCAAGTGATCTTAGTATGCCAGTACTGACACTACATCCTCCTTAACAAGGTATATTCTAAAACTAAAGAACTATAAGCAATCTTAAATTTCATTCAGTATTCTTAATACCTGCAAAAACAGGTCAAGAAAATCAGGAATACTTTTTAAAAGCAAAGGCATATACCAAAATTGAGTACAGAGTTCCCCACCCCTGCCCACCCTGCACATGAACTCATAGTTTTATTTTTTTTAATTTTCTCACATCATATTTTTAAAGATTTTATTCATTTTTAGAGAGAGGGGAAGGGAGGGAGAGAAACATCAATGTATCACTGCCTCTCACATAGCCCTCACTGAGGACCTGGCTCACAACCCAGGCATGTGCCCTGACTGGGAATTGAACCAGTGACCCTTTGGTTCACAGACAGTGCTCAATCCACTGAGCCACACCAGCCAGGGCTGAACTCATAATTTTAAAAGATATGAGGAAGTTTATGACAATAATACATAACAGTCAAGATGGCACTAAAAGGAACAGAGCTTTCTTCCTTCTTTTTAAAATGAATAGATTCTCACAATACAATGTTAACACATAAAAGAAAAATCAACTCCATTAACCTATTTTGCTTCCAACTATCTCATTAAAGAGGATTATCTTAAGATAAACAACAGTTATTAAAGACTAAAGTATAGAGCCACAAAATTTGAAGTAAATTTGATAATCTTCTGTCTTCAATGTGCTCATTTCACAAAGGAAGTGAAGAAGCGCCTTGTGTAAAGATACATACATAGGTGGACTATTTGTGATGCTCCTTTCCATGACACTTTATGACACCGGAGCAAATACGTGAAGTCATTTAAGCTGCTAAGTATCAAGAATTGATGTGTGGCTATAAAAACACTGTAGAAATGTTCAGACCTTGAAAGATGCCACAACTGACTCTCCCACCTTTCCTACACCCCCAGGCAAAAAGCTGAAGTAAATGAGCTTGTTCTCAGTATAAACTGGTAAATTTCAAACTTGTGAAGACCCAACAAAGGTGAGGGCAGGGCTTACAAAGGATAAGCAAAGTCTAGATACTGAATGGTGATCTTCCCCAATCCCTATACCCTGGAAGATAAGATAGAACAAACAGAAGACACAAATAAGAGAGAAAAATGTAGAGAATTAAACCAGAACCAACTTATGCTTTCATTTATATATGGAATCTAAAGAACTTTAAAGAAAATAGACTCATAAATAAGAGACTGACAGTTGTCAGAGTGAGGGAAGAAGTGGAGAGCTGGGTGGAAAAGGTGAAGGATTAAGTACAAATTGGTAGTTAGAGAATAGTCAGAGATGTAGATTACAGCATAGAGCATGTCATCAATATCACAACCATGTATGGGGACAGGTGAGTACTTGAAGCATCAGAGGAAACACTCTGTAAAGTACCTCATTTTCTAACCACTATGCTGTACATCTGAAACTAATACAGAATAATATTGAATGTAAACTGTAATTGAAAAATAAAAAAATTTAAACTAAAAACATGCATCATGATGACAGAAAAAAAAAGAGAGAGAGATTGGGGGGGGTGGTTAGGGCCTCACAACTATGCCCCAGATTTGAAGGAAATAAGTTTGCCAATTCAAAAGAATCTTTCAGAAAACCTATAAGCTATCAAAAACAAGGATCACATCAGACATCTAACAACAGTACAAATGATCAAAAAATTAAGTGCTGCTCTCAGAAATGAAGAAACAATTATTTCAATCCTAGAATTTGATAACCAAACTATCAATTAAATTAGACAGAGACATTTTTCAGGCATACTATGTTTAAAAAAAAAAAACTCACACATTCCTTCTCAAAGCAAACTGGAGATTGTGCTACACCGCAACAGAGGAAGTAAGTCAAGAGAATAAGAGTTACAAGAAAGTGAAAGTCTAACACAGAAAAGTGAAAAGGATTTCTCAAAATGATCAAGGAAACTCCCAAGATCACAGCTATGTAGCAAACAGAAACAGAAACCACTCCAGGTTAGAACAGTAAAACAAGAATGCTCCAGAAGGAAGATTCTTTAAAAAAAAAAAAAAAGTTTTTAATTTGAAATTAATGATGTGAATTGTTTGATCACACTTGAGAGTTTAAATTGAGTTTGGGTAAAGAACTAGTAACACATCACAGAAAACTAAACAAACCAATAAATAATTATGAACTCCAGAAAAAAATAAAACTACCCCATAAAGGTAACTCAAATGCACTATATATTCATTTAACTAAAAATTACTGTAACAGAACTGGTAGAACAAGAAAGAAAATAAAAATATCTGTGGACAGAGGTCTGGAGGAACAGAGTAGAAAGCATCTAAAATGGAGAAAAGATGATCAAGAAATAAAAGTATACATGTGTTTTATTCAGAAGTATGAAGTATAGATGAAAACAGTAGAACAAACAAATAAGAGCTGTCAAATTGCCTGACGAGTAGAAATCAGGAGTCTGGACTGGGAAGCCAACCAGGCAGAAACAGGAAAACTCAGTAGAAGCCATCCAGAAAAACAAAAATTAAAAAAATACAAGAGAATTGTTAGATGTTCAGCAGCATCCCTGGCCTCTACCCACTAGAAGCCAGTATCAGGAGATAGCTAAAATATCCAAGTCAACAATGTTATTGGTGAAAATGAAAAATTTTATGGAAAAGAAATAAACAGACTTCTTGGCCAACCCAATACTAATCTCTTTCTACTCTTCACAGCGTCTGTCATTGCAGCCTCCACCACCTCCCTTTTTTTGTCACTTTACTTAGACAAAAGTTTACGAAATACATTCACAAGTTTCAAAGTTACTTACTTGCTAATCAATATTCCACTGAAATCCCCAGATTCTAACCTAATTTATCCTTGTTTGAAGAAAAATGCCTGGTTAAAATAACACTCTTTAAATGTAAAAGAGAGATGGCCACAATAAGCAATCCTTAAAATTTTGCCCCCAACCTTCTTTAGTTTATGGAAAAGCTAGTAGTTAGTTCAAAGAACAATCTAATTTATGTCTAGACCAGTGGTTCTTAATTTTTGGAAGCCAGAGTCCCCAGTAACAACTTCACAGAAGGCTCTAAACTTGCATTAAAAGAAGAAAAAGTTGTTATCAACTGAAGGGATTCAGAAAAACCTTATTAAGGTCCTGTTTTAGATCCAGTTACCGTATTTGTATTCATGACTACACCAGCAATTTGAAATTACAGTCTGCATATAACAGGAATAGGCTGTAGCCTACTCCACTATTCCTTAAAAAAAAAATAAATCAAACCCCTACCCAAATCCTGCTGAGCCACCTATTGATCTTGGACAAAAATATCTTTAACCTTTCCAGGGTTGTTGGGAGCACAAAAGAAGACAGTGTATGCCTAGTATATGATAAAAGATACAATTATGTTGCTGATCGTCCTTGAGTTTTGATGTTTGTTTTGGGTTTGTTTTTTGTACTTCATCATTTAGCTTTACTCTCATAGGCCCTTGACCACAACGGGTCAGAATCACTGTCTTTTTAACATCAACATCTATTTAGTGCTTACTATGTGCCAAGTGTTGCCCTAAACCTTTAACATGGATTGTCCTTTATGTTCCTACCAATACCCAAACTCAATCTTATTAAGTTTAACTTGCCTTAGGTCTCACAGCTTATAAACAGCACGGCTGATTCAACCACAAGCAAACCGACTCAAGACCCTGTTGCAGCCACTCTTAATTACTTTTTCCTCAGACACACGCAATCACCAAAGCCACGTTAAATACAAAATGTATAGGGGAAAAATGCCCTAAGAACATGTGGTTCAAAAGGTTAAAATTTTTAAGGCACAGCATAACAACAACGCCCTGTAAGAAATTTAGAATACCCAAGATTGTTTCAATTTTTAAAAAGTAAAAAAGCAAGTTAGTTTACCAACAGTGCTAGGAGGGGAGGAGAGTAAAACCCGCCCCAAAACAGAGTGGGGACTCCCACTGTCTTTTGCGCGGTCAGTCAAGACAGTTGCAAACGTGGCTGCCCCTGCTTCAGGTCATCAAGACGCCTACTACGGACCCGTCACAGAAGCAAAAAAGCCCACCCCGGAACTGTATCAAACCCCGCTGGGTTCCAGCCACCTCCAAGCCTAGGAGGCGCCACCTCCGCCGCGAAGGATAACTGTCCGGGCGCCGAAAAGAACACCACCTGATATGGCAGACGCCCAAGCCCAAGGAGGAGGAACCCAGGGACAGGATAGGCCCACTCGTGAGGACAGTCGGGAAGGGACCAGAGGAAGAGCTCGCACTAATGGCCTCCCGCAGAGGTCTCCCCCCCTCCTCCCGTCCCCTTGGAGCCCCTGAACCCCAGTCCGCACACCAGGCCGCTTGAGCTGACCGGCTCTTCACCAGAACTCGCCAGGGAGCGGCGGCCGCGGGGAGCCATGAGGCGGGCGCCACGCGAGATCCGGGCCAGGCCTAGGCGGAAGCCACCCGACACTCCAGGACGCACTCACCTCTCGGGGCGACGGGGCGAAGCCCTGCACCGAAGCGATATACCGCTCCACGTCGGCCTTGCTGCGCCTCATCGCGCAGCCGACCTGGCTCCCAGAGGGCGAGAGGTCAGACCTGAGGCCCACAGTAGTCACCGTCTCCAGGAGCCTAGCGGCTGAAAACCTGTGACGCACAGTCGCCCGGCAGAGAAGCCGCCGCCGCCGGCGTGTTGCGTAAGCAATATGCGCCACGCCAACGACAGCTGTGCTGCGGCTGCGCACAGCCAGCTGGCCTTCCACCCCTGGGCTCAGGGCGGGGTCCTGTGGATCACAGGTCAGGTTTTGCTTGTCAGAGCTTGTGCAGCGGTTTAGGCCTACGTGAGAGAAAAAAATGTTTGTTTGCTGTGGCCAAGGACTAGTATCTACACCAGTGATTTTCAACCGGTGTGTGTTGTAAGAATTTTTAAAACATGTAGTACCTGACCAGTCGGGGCACTGACCTCTTTTCCCTCAGATTGTCAAATGAAAAAATAACTATAGCCAGCACAACAATAGCTGTCTGGTGTGAGTGAATCAAAATTATACCAATTTTTTTATATTAGCAAAAAATATGTTTTGGTGTGTCGCAGGATTTTAATAATTATTTTATGTGTGCCATGAGATGAAAAAGGTTGAATATCACTTAACTAGATACATGAAATGATGTTTTACCTGATGGTTTCTCAAAAATTTTGGTAATTCTTTCTAGCACTCAGGTCATTTCTGGGTGGATATTCCAATTGGAGTGGTTTGTAGGCGATTGGTTAAAGGAATAATGTCAGACATGTGAATATGAAGCATACATGTTAAAATTCATGCTCTGTAGGAGAACATATAAAAAATTAAAAGTGCAGATTTAAGGCAGGCCACAAAATGCTGCTTTTGGACAATTACATATATACATATATGTGTACATATATTCGAATGCCCCCCAAATTTATATATACACCAAAATGTTAAGAGTAATCATCTTAAGATGTTATCTGTATTTTCTAATTCTTCAGAAATCTTACTTTGGAATTTGAATTTAAAATCTTAATTGAAAACAAGTTTTATAAAATGTTTCCAGTGGTGAAGACATTTTTAGATTTTAAAAGATCATATCTGTGTGTACAGTAGGCTCAATTATCTGGGAAAATAGCAAACAAATGAAATATGTTGAAATTTTTAACTGGAAGTTTAGGATGTTATTGTTATGGGCAATTGTTCTCCCATATTTTCCAAATTTTCTACACGGAGCAAGTATTGCCTTTATGGGAAAAAAAACACCATTTTTTGTTTTATTTCAATCATATCAGATATGAATAAGAGAAAAGAAAATGATGAGTCTGAAGTGACTAGTGTGACTGACATACATTAGCAGAATGAACATGTAAAAAGAATCTGGTTTGGAGTGGAAATCCTATTTTAGATAGTTGATTTATTTCACTTGAGGTGCCATTTATATAATCCAAGTGGAGATGCCTACTAGGTAATGAAATGGTAGGACCAAGATCTGTGATGGGAGAAAAAAAAAAAATCTGTGATGGACTTAGAAATCATAAATCTCAGATGGCAGTTGAAATGATGAGTTTGCCCTGGAAAGACTGTTCGTGATAATAGTGATACCTAATAAGTAAGCCCTTCCTCTGTTCCGAGTCCTTTCTTTAGCACTTCATATGTATTCACTCAGTTAATTTTTTTCCCAAGTACTTCGTGAGGATACTACTATTTATCATTATCCTCAGTTTTACAGATAAGGAACCCAAGGGATCGAATGGTAAAGCAACTTTTCCAAGCACTCTTGAGTAGTAAAATTAATCTGTTTAAGTTGAATATACTAAAAAGGAATGGGCCAAATAGAGAACCTTCTTGAGGAACCTGAAAGACTTTTAAGTACATTTATTAAGCTTCACAACATCAGTTTTCATCAAATAAAAAAATGAGTCTGTCCTTCTGGGCTTTAAAAATAGACATTTTTCTCCTTGATGATATCCATTCTAGCCCTTAACTCTTCCCAGTGTAGACTAGTTCCATTCAAACCAATTCTCACAAGTATTTCCCTTCCCCCAAATCACACGCCTAATTATTATAATATCCTCTACAAGGAATTCCTTAGTAGTAGGATGGATTCTATTCTAAAGTCTCCTTCACTTTTGCTGTTTGCAAGTTCAATTCGAATAAGTTGAATATATAGAAATATCTAGCTTGTTTTATAGTTGTTATTTTTTAAATATTTTATTTATTTATTTTTTAGAGAGAGGGGAAGGGAAGGAGAAAGAGGGAGAGAAACATCAGTGCATAGTTGCCTCTCAAACACCCCCTACTGAGGTCCTGGCCAGCAACCGAGGCACATGCCCTGCCTGGGAATTGAACTGGTGATCCTTTGGTTCGCAGGCTGGCACCAAATCCACTGAGCCACACCAACCAGGGCATAGCTCATTATATATTTTTTACTAGCAGCAGATTGACTTGATTCATCTGAATGCTCAGCTTCTGAATTAATTGATCATACAGGCATCTGATATTGATCAAACTCGAGTTATTCTCATCTCCTCATGAACCTTTATACTCTATTGCTGATTATCATCCACTGCAGACACATATCTTTCACATATCACATGATTCTTTTTCTTCAGAATCATACTGTAATTTCTTCCCACCATTTTCTCAGCACTCCCAATTTGTATGATTCTGTAGTACTCTTAAACTTCTGTTTTATGGGTTGCACTTTGAATATTCTCATGACTTTTGAACTTAGTAGACATGATGAGGTTAACAATGTTCACAGAGAAATTCAGTCAGCCACTCTGTTCCTCATTGATAGCTGTCCATCCTGCCCTTTTACTTCTTCATTTTCAGGATTTGAATTCACTGCCATGTCCTCTGAAGAAGGGAAGCTCATCATTGGAGGGCTAAAGTTCAACACTGATTAATGAGCAGGCTCTGGAAGATCACTTCAGCTTTGGGCCTATTTCTGAGGTGGTCGTTTTCAAGGATCAGGAGATTCAGCAATCCCAGAGTTTTGGCTTTGTTTACCAATTCAGAGTATGCCTCAGATATCATAAAAGCCATGAATGGAGAGTCTCTGGATGGTCACCAGATCTGTGTGAACTACACAGGCAAGTTTGTGCACAGAACCAGAGGGGTGCCTTTGGGGCCTATGGGCATGGTCATACATATTCCAGAGGGGTGAGGACCAGGGCTATGGGAGTGGCAGGTATGACAATCAACCTGGAGCATATGGATATGGAAGAACTAAAGACTATGGTGGCAGCCAGGGTGGTTTTGACTGCTATTTAGTAGGAAATTACAGAGACAATTACAACTGAGATAAGGCATGCACACCTAACAGATACAACAAGGAATACAAAACTTCTAATCTAGAAACATCCTTCCAAATGGCTAATATTTATAAAGAGTTTTGGAGCAGCACTGAAATATTTGTTTTAGTACATCAACTTCTATTTTTCAATTTAGCTCCCAAGGTAGCTTGTTAAAGACCTTTTAGAAAGCTCTATGTGTTTTTAATTTTTTTCTCCCATTTAAAGTCAAATTCTGGGACATTTATACAGTCTGATATTTTTTATTTTTACGAGTTTTTTAATTTGATCTCTCAGGATTGGTTCTGGCAAAAAAAAATGTTTGGCTAGGCTGATTTTTTTCTTCAGAAATATGTTGAATCTAGGGACACTTTTAAAACTCATACATAGTGTTTATCACTGTTAAGCAATTTCCAAATGTAGCTACAAGAACATAATTACTTAGAAGTGCTTTTTGCTAGAGATCACTGCCCTGATTATGTAGAAGTTTCTTTAAAATATTTATAAATGTCATTTTTTAAACCCTGGAAAGAAAAATATTCTGTATTTCATGTAGCCTTTATTTTTGGATGTCCTTCATGCAGCTGATCACAAAGATGATACTTAGGGGGAAAAAGGTTCAGAAACAGGAGAAACCATATTGCCACTGACATTATCTTTTGTTCTTGGGCATATTTTAGCTGTTTTAATTCTAAAACTTTTGCTTTGATTGCATCTCTGAAAATAAAGGCTTTTGCACATGATGCTCTTGATGTCTATAACCTAAACTGCCTTTCATGTGTAGAAACTGATCTTTCACCCATCAACTGTGGACGGATTTCAAGCTATGGTAGCGCCAAACATGATAGCATAATCCTGCCTGGAATCACGTGAGGCAGAGCTTGCACAAATCATAAATTAAGGAATATATACAAACATATGTATGTGCATTGGTATGTATATATCTATATCTCTCTATACACATGCGTATATGTATATATCTATGGGACTTGAATCCCCGAATCAGTGCTAATATAATGTACCCAACATGTAGTATAAAATTTCCTAGAAGTCGCCCTGGCTGGTGTAGCTCAGTGGGTTGAGTGCGGGCTGTGAACCAAAGTATCGCAGGTTCGATTCCCAGTAAGGGCACATGCCTGGATTGCAGGCCATGGCCCCCAGCAACCGCACATTGATGTTTCTCTCTCTCTTTCTCCCTCCCTTCCCTCTCTAAAAATAAATAAATAAAATCTTTTTAAAAATTTCCTAGAAGTCACATTTGTAGAAGTAAGAAAGGAACAGAAAAAATTAATTTAGTAATATTTTATTCAACCCAATGTATTTAAAATATGATTTCAACACTCAAATAATATAAACAAAATATTAATGAGCTGTCTTACTATGTTCTGTTTTGTATTAAGCACTAAAATTCTGGTGTGTGTTATACATTTATATCTTAATTCAGATGTTATATTTTCATCAGAAATACTTTTAAACTTTTTTTAATTTATTGATTTGAAAGAGAGAGAGAGAGAGACATTGATTTCTTGTTCCACTTATTTGTGCATTCATTGGTAGATTCTTATATGTGCCCTGACCAGGGATCACAACCACATTCTGGTATATTGGGAGGATGCTTTAACCACTGGAAATACCCAGCCAGGACTCAGAAATATTTGTAGGTCTTCATTTAGATTTTGAGTTGAAAAAATAGATTTATATATCCAAATTGTTCCAAATATTTTTAAAGTTTTCCGTGTAGAATTGAATATCAAGTTTTTAAATTTAATTCAAATTAAGTCAAATTAAGAACTCAGTGATTCAGTAGCACTAGCTACATTTCAAGTGCTCAATTGCCATTTGTGTCTAGTGCATTGGACAGCCTGTCTCTATATAATTCCATTGCTTGTTGTTCAGACAATAAACCTAAAAAAGGAACAACATAGTTGAGGAAAAAATCCAAAAAACACAACATCCCAGAAGCTAAAAAGTAAAGCTTTGGAGGAAGAATAATTAACAGCAGAAAAGCTGCAAAAAGTTCAGGAATGATGAATGAAAAAAACAACTCTTTAGACTTGCTTATTAAAGTTGATTTGAAAGAAATGGTGCGGGTGAAAAACATCTTACAAATAGTTAAGGAAATGAAGGCACAAAGTGATTATTACTTTTTCTTAATGGGGAGAACAGTTAAGATTTTCAGTAAATAATGATATAGAAAAATTGCCTATCAGGAAGGTATATAGTTTTATGAATTTTAAGACCTATATAGATTCATGTAATCATTACCACAGTCAGCATTCAGAACAGTTCCATTATCCAAAAATATTCATTCATGTTATCACTTTATAGTCACTCTCTTCACCATCGATCACTCCTCTACACTATGCTTTTAGCAAATATTGTATGAATGGAATCATACAGTATATATGTAACCTTTTGATATTGGCTCCTTTCATTCAGCATAATGCCTTTGGAATTATCCAAGTTTTGCATATATTAATCACTTACTCTTTTTCATTGCTGATTAATGATCCATGATATGAATACACAGGTTTATCCATTTACCAGTTGTAGAGTATTTGAGCTCTTACAATTTTTTATTTCTTGTGTTCTCTAAAGCAAGAGTTTGCAAACTATGGTTGTGAGCTGGCTGCCTGTTTTTACAAATAAAATTTTATTGCAACAGAGCCATGCCCATTCCTCAACATTGTCTCATGGCAGCTTTTGCACTAAAATGACAAAGTTGATTAGTTGTGGGAGACTTATGTTCTATAAGCCTAAAGTATTTACTATCTGGCCCTTTAAGGAAAATTTTGTTTAAACCTGCTCTACAGATTCAGGACTGGGATATCTGGGTCCTGTGGTAAGTGTTATGTTTAACTTTATAAGGGACTGCCAAACTTTTCTACAGTGGCTCTATCTTATTTGCATTCCATAGAAATATATGAAAGATCTAGTTGCTCTGCATCCTTGTAATCACTTAGTATTGTCAGTATTTTTTATTTAAATCATTCTAGAAAATATATAGCAGATCTTGTTATGTCATTTTAGTCCTTAATAGGATTTAGCCCTTAAAATGTTCTTTTTGAATGGTTTTTCATATGGATATTTGCCATCCATATATATTGCTTGGTAAACTATGTTTTAGTTGCTTATAATTTTTTAAAGATTTTATTTATTTATTTATTTATTTATTTATTTATTTATTTATTAGAGAGGGGGGAAAAGGGGAGAGAGAGAGAAACATATACGTGAGAGAGAAACACCAATCACTTGCCTCTCATTCATGCCCCATCCAGGGACCAAACCAGGAATGTGCCCTACATGGGAATCAAACTGGCAACCATTCACTTTGCACAACAATGCCCAACCAAATGAGCCACATTGGTCAGAGCTAGTTGCCTATATTTTAATCAGGTTGTTTGCTGTCTTACTCCTGAGTTTGAGATGATGTTATGTATTCTGATTGTAAGCCCTCTATCAGATACATGATTGCCAAACATTCTTCTCCCTTGTGTGTAGTTTGTTAATTCATTCTCTCAACAGTGTCTTCCACAGAGCAAACATTTTTTATTTTGATAAAGTTCATCTTACCCATTTTTCTTTTATGAATCATGACTTGATGTCATGTCTAAGAACCCTGTCTAACCTCCAGTCACAAAGATTTTCTCCTTTGTCTTATGGTTTATATTTAGATTTGTGATCCACTTTGAGTTAGTTTTTGTTCTCAGTGGAAGGTTTATGTCAAGAACCTTTTTTGTATATGGCTATCCAGTTGTTCCAGCATTATCCTTCTTCCTTTAAATTGCTATTGTCTCTTTGTAGAAATCAAATGAGCATATTACCATGGGTGTATATCTGGATTCTACAATTTGTTTCATTGGTTTATGCATCTATATTTATGCAGACACTTTATTGTCTTGACTTGATTACTGCAGCTTTATATGTCTTAAAATTCAGTAGTAGGATTCCTCCAATTGTATACTTCTTTCTCAAAATTATTATCATATTTTCATTCCTTTACCTTTCCACATGCATTCTATAAGGAAATAATCTACATGAAAATTACACTGGGAACTATTGGAAATATGTTTAATTTACAGATCAATACAGGGATAATTGATATTTTTACTATGTCTTCCAACCCATGAGCATAGTCATGGACCATTTATTTAGGTCTTCTTTACTTTCATCAGCATTTTGTGATTTTTAAAAAAACTTTTTAAAATCTTTTTTTAAAGATTTCATTTATTTCTTTTTAGAGAAATGGGAAGGTAGGGAGAAAGAGCAGGAGAGAAACATCAATGTGTGGGAGATAAATCAGCTGGCCGCCTCTCACACACCCCCAACCAGGGAGCTGGACTGCATTCCACACATGTGCTCCGACTGGGAAACAAACTGCTGACCCTTCAGTCAGTAGTCTGGCACTCAGTCTGCTGGGCCATACCAACCAGGGTGGCATTTTGTGATTTTAACCATGTACATTCTATACATGTTTTGTTAGGTTTAGTGATTTTATTTTTCATAGACCTAATATAAATGGTATTATTTTTAGATTTTAGCCTCCATTGTTCATTGCTGGTACAGAGAAATACAATTGATTTTTTTTAAAGATTTTTTAAATTTAATTTATTTATTTTTAGAGAGGGGAAGGGTGGGAGAAAGAGAGGGAGAGAAGTATCAATGTGTGGTTATCTCTCATGTGGCCCCCACTGGGGACCTGGTCCGCAACCCAGGCATGTGCCCTGACTGGGAATCGAACTGGTGACACTTTGGTTCACAGCCCACACTCAATCCACTGAGCTATGCCAGCCAGGGTTAATTTTTATGTTGACCTTGTATCCTGTGACATTGTTAAACAGGATTTTTTTTATAATTTACTTGGGATTTTACACACACATAAACAATCATATGACCTAATTTGTATGCCTTTTATTTCTTTATCTTGCTTTATTTCATTACTCTGGGCTTCTGATAAAATATTGAATTAGACTGGCAAGAGAAGACATTCTTCCCTTGTCTCTGATCTTAAAGGAAAAGGCTTTCACCATTAAGTACAATATTAGCAGTAGATTTTTTGTAGATTCCTTAACCAGGTGAAGAAAACGTTCTTTTATATGTAGTTTGCTGACAATTTTTATCATGAATCAACACTGAATTAGGTCACATGCTTTTTCTGTATTACTTGATATGATCATATAATTTTTCTTCTTTTTTTAATATGTTTTATCGATTATGCTATTACAGTTGTCCCATTTCCCCCCTTCACTCCCCTCCACCCTGCACACTCCCTCCTACCCACTTCCCCCCTCTTTAGTTCATGTCCATGTGTCATACTTAGAAGTTCTTCAGCTTCTACATTTCTCATACTATTCTTACCCTCCCCCTGTCTATTTCCTACCTACAATCTATGCTACTTATTCTCTGTACCTTCCCCCCGTTTCTCCTCCCCCCACTCCCCTGTTGCTAACCCTCCATGTGATCTCCATTTCTGTGGTTCTGTTCCTGTTCTGGTTGCTTAGTTTGTTTTGGTTTTGCTTTAGGTGTGGTTGTTAATTGTGAGTTTACTGTCCTTTTACTATACATGTTTTTTTTAAATCTTCTTTTCTTAGATAAGTCCCTTTAACATTTCATAAAATAATGCCTTGGTGATGATGAACTCCTTTAACTTGACCTTATCTGAGAAGCACTTTATCTGCCCTTCCATTCTAAATGAAAGCTTTGCTGGATAGAGTAATCTGGGATATAGGTCCTTGTCTTTCATGATTTGGAATACTTCTTTCCAGCTCCTTCTTGCCTGTAAGGTCTCTTTTGAGAAATCAGCTGACAGTCTGATGGGAACTCCTTTGTAGGTGACTGTCCCCTTATCTCTTGCTGCTTCTAGGACTCTCTCCTTCATTTTTACCTTGGCTAATGTAATTATGATGTGCTTTGGTGTGTTTCTTCTTGTGTCCAATTTCTTTGGGACTCTCTGAGCTTCCTAGACTTCCTGGAAGTCTATTTCCTTTGCCAGATTGGGGAAGTTCTCCTTTATTATTTGTTCAAATACATTTTCAATCTGTTGCTCTACCTCTTCCCTTTCTGGTACCCCTATAATTCGGATGTTGGAACGTTTAAAGATGTCCTGGAGGTTCCTAAGCTTCTCCTCGTTTTTTTTTTTGAATTCTTATTTCTCCATTCTTTCCTGTTTGGTTGTTTCTTTCTTCCTTCTGGTCCACTCTACTGTTTTGAGTCCCAGTTTCCTTCCCATCACTATTGGTTCCCTATGCATTTTTCTTCATTTCTCTTATGGTAACCTGCATTTGTTCATCTAATTTGTGACCAAAATCAACCAATTCCGTGACCTTCCTGATCACCAGTGTTTTGAACTGTGCATCTGATAGGTTAGCTATCTGTTAGTCGTTCAAAAGGATGAGTTCTGGGGCACTGATTTGTTCTTCTGTTTGAGCCATCTCTCTCTCTCTCTCTCTCTCTCTCTTTTTTTACCCCCTGGTTGCTCCTGTTACGGTGAGGGGCGGAGCCTTAGGTGTTCACCAGGGCTGGGCACCCCAGTCACTAGATTGTGACATTGTATGTGGGGGCGGGGTTGAGAGGGAACAATGGCGGTAGCTCTGTTCTCCAAGGGACTTGCAAGAGATAAGGGGACAGCAAGAGATAAGGGGACAGTCACCTACAAAGGAGTTCCCATCAGACTGTCAGCTGATTTCTCAAAAGAGACCTTACAGGCAAGAAGGAGCTGGAAAGAAGTATTCCAAATCATGAAAGACAAGGACCTATATCCCAGATTACTCTATCCAGCAAAGCTTTCATTTAGAATGGAAGGGCAGATAAAGTGCTTCTCAGATAAGGTCAAGTTAAAGGAGTTCATCATCACCAAGGCATCGCCAAGGCATCACCAAGGCATTCCCTTCTCTGAGGTCCTGGTTTGAGCACTCTGCCCTGCTCCACAATCGCCGCCTCACTGGGTCTGCCAGCTGCGGCTTGCGTACTCAGGATCCACCTGCTGTGATCCTGTGTGCCCCGGATGCCTTACGCACTTCCGTTTGCCTTATGCGCCCAATTCTCCCAGTTCTCCGCGCTGCGCCTCCACCCTCGCCCAGTTATTTGTCTCCCCCCGTCCTACCAGTCTGGATGAATGGGTCTATTTCAACTTCTTGGCTGTCTGACTTCCATTCAGATAAATTTTCTGTCAGTTCTGGATGTTCTTCTGCCTCTAAATTGTTGTTGTTCCAATCTTGGCTGTGCGTGGAGGTACGGTGCGTCCACCCATGCCTCCATCTTGCCGGAAGTCCTAATTTTTCTTCTTTAAGTTGCTAATATGATTGCATTACTTGATTTTAGAATATTAGCCTATCCTTGAATTCTCAGAATAAATCCCATGTAGTTGTGATATGTTTTGTTTGTTTGTTCTTTGTAGTATGATACACATAACAAAATACCATTTTAACTATTTTAAGTGGCATTCAATGGCATTAAGTACTCTTTCAATGTTATCCAACCATCACCACTATTTCTAAAATATTGTTTCATCCCATAGAGAAACTGTGCACATTAAACAATAACTCATCATTCTCCCCTCCCTTGTCACTGGTAACTTCTAGTTTACTCTATGTCTCTATGAATTTCTCAATTCCAGGTTCCTGAGATAATTGGTATCATATAGTATTTGTCCTTTAATTTAGCATAAATTTTCATGGTTCATCCACACAATAGCATTTTTCAGAATTTCATGGCCTTTTAAGGCTTAATATACCTTTTATATACTAGTACTGGATTCAATTTTCTAATATTTTATTGAGGACTTTGCATCTAAGTTTATTAAGGATATTGATATTTTCTAACTTCCCTTGAGATTTTCTTTTTGATATGTGAATTATCTAGAAGTCTCTTGTGCAATTTCCAAGCATTTAGAGAATCTCTAGTTATGTTTTTCTTATTGATTCCTGGTTTTCTTCCATATGGTCAAAGAATATACTTTTCATGAATCTTCCATGTGCACTCAAATGGATATTCTCTTGTCAAATGGGTAAAGTGCTCTACAAATGTAAATTAGATACCGTTGTTTGATGGTCCTATTCAGTTTTCCTGTCGCTTTGTGATTTTCTACTATTTATATCAATTATAGATAGTGGAATATTGAAGTCTCCAACTATAATTGTGGATTTGTCTCTTCCCTTCCTTCACATTGATTAGTTTTTGCTTCATGAATTTAAAAGTTCATGCATGCAAACACATGCAAACACATTGAAATTGTTATGTCTTTTTGGTAAATTGACACTTTTAGCATTATGTAATATTCTTTGTTATTCCTGATGACTTTTTTACTCTTAAATCTATTTTGTCTGATACTAATATGGCCAACCAGCTTTTTTTTTTCTTGTACATGCCCTGACCAGATATTGAACCCACAACCTTGGCATATTAGGATGATGCTCTAACCAACTTAGCTACCCAGCCAGGGACTCCAGGCCTTTTTGATTAATGCATCTGTGGTATTTCTCTTTCTGTCCCTTTACCTTGAACCTATATATATCATTGATTTAAAACAGTTTCTTATTCACCATATAGTAAGGTATTATTTTATGCACTCTGACAATATCTGTCTCTTAATTGTATGTTTAGCCCACTTATATTTAATGTAATTACTTATATGTCTACCATTTTACTATTTGGTTTTAATTTGTCCCATTTTTTAGTTTATGATTTGAAAGAGAGGGGGGAGAGAGAGAGAGAGAGAGAGAGAGAGAGAGAGAGAGAGAAACAGCAATTTGTTGTTCCATTTATCCATGCATTCTTTGGTTGATTCCTATATGTGCTCTGACGAGGAGTTGAACCCACAACCTTGGCATATCAGGATGATGCTCTAAACAACTGAGCTACCTAGCCAGGACTGTCCCACTTTTTATTTTTGTTTACTCTTTTCTGGCTTCCTTTTTTTTATTTGAACAGTTTGAATAATATACTAATTGTTTTAATTTATTGTTGTGGAATATATCTCTTTGTATAGTTGTTTTTTTTTAACGGTGGCTTTAGGGATTACAATATACTTACATAATTATTCACAGACTACTTAGAATGAATACTTTACCATTTCAAGTAGAATGCACAAACCTTATGACCATATATTGGATTGGCCAAAAAGTCCATTTAGTTTTTCCATAAAATAAAAGACATGTTTTTCATTTTTACCAATAACTCTATTGATTTAGATATTTTGAGTATGTTGGCTATCTCCTACTATTGGCTTCCAGTGGGTAGAAGCCAGGAGTGCTGCTAAACATCTCCTAATGCATAAAACAGCCCCATAGCAAAGAATTACTTGGCCAAAATGTCAATAGTACCAAAAAACTTCACAAACCACTTTTGACATGTTCAATTAATCACAGCACCTTCTCCATACACTGCACAAGTCTAATTTTGCATTTCAGTTGGGTTTTTACCTTTCTTGAAATAAGAAAACATAATATGCAGAAAATGTTGAGTATATTCTTCCACCTTGAATATTAAAATGGCTGCACAAAAATTCACCAATTTTGATTTTTTTAAATGCAAGCAGATGTGACAGCTGTCACATACAATCTAAAAAATTGTTTTGAATGAAGTTAAAGACAATTAAGTACTACTAGAGCTATCATATGAAAAAAAATGAACCTTTTGGCTAACCCAATATTTCCCTCCCTCCTTTTTGTTATAGATGTCATATTACACTTACATGCAATGTAAATGCCACTGAACAATGTTATAATTTTTCTTTCAATCATCATATATATTTTAAAGAGCAATAATGACTAGATTCACTAGACAAATCAAGACAATAGAAGACTTGAACAGCAGTATAAACTAAGTAGACCGAAAAGACATCTATGGAAAACTCCACCCAATAATAGCAGAATACACATTCCTTTCAAATGCACATTGAAGATTCTCCAACATGGACCACATGCTATTGCATAATACAACCCTCAATAAATTTTAAAGAATTGAAATTATACAAAGTATATTTTCCCACAAAAATAGAATGAAATTAAAAATCAATTATAGAAAACAACTAGTCAAATTCACAAATGTGGACATTAACACACCTCTAAATAATAAGTAAAAGAATAAATCACAGTGGAAATTAGAAAAATATCTTGAGATGAGTGAAAACGAGGATGCAACATACCAAAAACACATGGAACACAGCTAAAAGTACTACTTGGAGGGGAATTTAGACTGTAAAGTCTTATACTTACCAAAAATGATCTCAAATAAATAACCTAAATTTTGCCTTAAGACACAGGGAAAAAAGAGGAAACAAAACCTAAAGTAAGCAAAAGGATGGGAATAATAAAGATTAAAGCTGAAATCAGTGAAACAGAAGCTAGACAATTAACAACAATGCAATCGGTTTAAAAATAGAGAATTTAAACAGACATTTCTACAAAGATGATATATACAAATGGACAACAAGCAGATGAAAAGATGCTAAACACTAATCATTAGAGGAATGCAAATCAAAGCAAAAATAAGATATCATGTTAGACTTCTAGTGAAGATGGTAGAGTAGTTTAATGCTGTGCTCCTCCTCCCACAACCACATCAGAATTACAAATGAATTACAAAATAACCAACCTTAAGAACCACCTGACAGCTAACTGAACAGAACAGCTATAAATAAGGATATACAGAAGAAACCTGGCCCTGGCTGGTGTGGCTCAGTGGATTGAGCACTGGCCTGCAAACTAAAAGGTCACTGGTTTGATTCCCAGTCAGAGCACATGTCTGGGTTGTGGGCCAGATCCCCAGTAGGGGGCACACAAGTGGCAAACACACATTGATGTTTATCTCCCCCTCTTCCTCCCTCCCTTCCCCTCTCTAAATATAATTAATTAATTAAATCTTTTTTTTAAAGAAGAAACCTGGTTGCAGAGACACAAAATGGGCTAGCTATACACCCACGTGTGATGGTTAAAAATCAGGAGTGATATTTCAACTGCAGAGGCCCCCTGAAGGACCTCCACTGGACTCTGCATTTCAGACCACCACACTGGACTCCCCATGCTGGGCTCACCAGTTTTGCACCACCAGTGTCACAAAGAGGAGTGCCTACAAGATCTGGCTGCAAAAATCACCAAGAAGATGGAGTTGGAATCCCAGGCATTTCAGTGAAAGGAAATGTGGATGGACTTACTGATGGACTCACTTATCTGAGTTCTGTTGCTGGGGTGTCAGCTGAAAAAGTGCCAGGGTCATAGGGTGACAAACTCAATTGTCTGGCTTTGGGCAAAAGCTGTAGGGACAGCTCTGGCCTGTACTGAAGTACTGGCAGGCACCATTTTTCCTTTGTTGATCCCTCATACCCCTCAACCTTCAGGAGCAGGCAGGCACCAAATCTCAATCTCTATCAAATGATAACCCCACTTTGCCCATCACAGTGATTCCTTGAGAACCCACACCACCAAACTCATCAACAGGCTAGAATCTCTTTCAACAGCTCTTCCTTATAAGTGGCCAGCTTTGACCCATACTGCAGACTTTCCTACAATCTCTGAAAGGGCCACAAAACCCAAACAAGCAGCTCCTGGCTTTCATGTGCCCTGTACCTCTTCTTAATCAGCCCACAGCACAGTACTAGTGGCAGCTAGCCTTAGTTCACAGGATAACCTCTCCCAGGTGCCTTCAAGCCCAGCACAGGCAGCTATCAACCACAGATTACTTTGTAACTACTAATAGATGGTCCTGGGCTGGGCATAGGTTGTGGCTGACCTGGGACTGCACAAGTGCCCTTCCCAAAAGGCCCCAGAACCAACACAGCCAGTGGCCAACCTCACCCACATCAGAGCATCACCCAATTACCTCCAAAAATGACTCAGCAAAGGGTGGACTCAGCAGACCCTAGAGCCCCCACTAAAGGGAATCCCACTCTATGGAGTCAGTCCCCAAACAAAAATATGTTTGTAGTATTAATGGCCAGTCCTCATAGTCAGTCAGCCTGACAGTCAATTCCACCACTGATGTGCCATCAATAATTAAGCCTCAACTATAACAGAAGGTCAAGCACAAACTTACTTAAGGGACACTTCTGGGCCACCAGGCTCAGGTGAACAATGAGATTGCAACACTGGGCCTCATAGAACACTTACTACATAAGGCCACCCAGCCAAGACTGGTTAACATAGCAGACCTAAAACACACCTACCTAAAACACACACACACACACACACACACACACACAACACAGGGGAGCAGACAAAATGAAGAGACAAAGAAACATGTCTCAAATGAAAAACCAGATAAAACTCCATAAAAAGAACTAAAGGAAATAAAGCAAGCAATCAACCAGATACAGAGTTTAGATACACTGGTTTATAAGGATGCTCTCTGAACTTATTGAAAGAGTAGATTAACTCAGTGAGAACTTACACAGAGAAACAGAAATCGTAAAAAATAACTAATCAGAAATGAAGAATACAAAACTGAAATTAAGTACAGATTAGATGTCCTGGCTAGTGTGGCTCAGTTTGTGGGCATTGTCCCACAAACCAAAAGGTAAACAGTTCAATTCCCAGTCAGGGCACATGCCTGGGTTGCCAGTTGGGTCCCAGTTGTGGCACATATGGAAGGCAGCAAATTGATGATTCTCTCTCACATCAATGTTTCTCTCCCTCTCTTTCTCCCTTGGCCTCCCCAGATTAAAAATTTTATGGAATCAGCAGCAGATTAGATGAAGTAGAGGATCAAATCAGCAATTTGGAGGGTAGGTAGTAGAAAATACGAATCAGAACCACAAAAAGAAAAAAGAATTTTTAAAAATGAGGATAGTTTTAGGGACCTCTGATACATCAAGCATATAAATATTTTCATCATATGGCTATCAGAAAAAGAGAGAGAATAAAAGGTTGAAAACCTTCTTGAAGAAATAATGCTTGAAAACTTCCCTGACCTGACAAAGAAATTTGTCATACAAATCCAGGAAACACAGAATGTCCCAAACAAGGTGAACCCAAAAGCTCAAACCAAGACACATCATAAATAAAATGCTCAACATTAAAGACAAAGAGAGAATCTTAAAAGCGGCAAGAGAATAGCAGTTAGTTAACATGCAAAGAAGCTACCTTAAGATTGTCAGCTGATTTCTCAAAAAGAAAAATGTCAGGGCCAAAGGGGATTGACACAAGTGATGAAAAGCAAGGAACTGCAACCAAGATTACTCTACCCAGCAAGGCTATCATTTAGAATAAAAGGACAGATAATGAACATCTCAGACAAGAAAAACTGAATAATTACATCACCACCAAACTAGTATTACAAGACATGTTAGAGGGACAAGAAGGAGAAGGAGAAAGAAGAGGAGGAGAAGAAAGAAGAAATAAAAATTTGAATAAAAAATATCAATAACCACATACATGTCAATAATTATTTTAAATGTAAATGGATTAAATGCTCCAATGAAAACATTCAGTGTGGCTGAATGGATTGGAAAACAAGACCCATACATATACTGCCTATAAGAGACCTACTTTAGATCAACAGTACAGAGTGAAAATATATTTTGTGCCAAAGGAAATGAAAAAAAAAAAAAGCTGGAGTAGCAATACTTATATCAGACAAAATAGATTTTAAAACAAATGCTATAGACCCTCAGTTGGTTAGAGCATTGTCCCAAAATGCCAAGGATGCTGGTTTGATCTCTGGTCAGAGCACATCGAGGAGTCAACCAATGAGTGCATGAATAATTGGAACATCAAATCCCTCTCTCTCTCTTAGTACCTTCCCCTATCTTCCTCCCTCTTTCTCAAAAAAAAACAAAAAAACAAAAAACAACAACAACAACAAAAAAAATAAAAGCCATAACAAGAGACAAAAAAAGACATTACACAATGATAAAGGAATTAACATTTATACCCACTATAGGAGTATCTAAGTGTATAAACCTAATATTGAGAAATGTAAAGGGAGAGATTGAGAGTAATACAATCATAATGGGTTGACTTTAACATTTAATTAACCTCTATTTATAGATCACCAAAACAGATTATCAACAAGGAAACAGGCCTTAAATGACAAATTACACAGATAGATTTAATTGATAATTTTTAGATCATTTCACTGCCAAGCAGCAGAACATACATTTTTTCCAAGTGCACGTGGAACAGTTTCCAGTATAGACCACATGTTAAGACACAAAAAGTCTCAGTAAATTTAAGAATACTGAAATCTTATCAAATGTCTTCTCCCATTCTGATGGTATGAAACTAGAACTTAATTACAAGAAAAAAAACTGAAAAACAAACAGGGAGACTAAATAACATGCTACTGAACAATGAATTGATTAAGAATACCATCAAGGAAGAAAACAAAAGATACCTTTTGTTTTCATGAAAATGAAAAGACATGACGCAAAAATCTATGGGACACAGCCACAGCAGTTCTCTTTTTTAAATTTTTTTACATATATTTTATTAATTATGCTGTTACAGCAGTCCTATTTTTCTCCCCTTTTTTTGCCTCCACCAAGTACCCCCATTCCCTCTAGCATTTCCACCTTAGTTCATGTCCATGGATCATATATATAAGTTTTTTGGCTTCGCTATTTTCCTATACTATTAGCCTTCCCTTCTCTATTCTGTACCTACCAATTATGCATCTTATTCCCTGTATCTTTTCCCTTATTCTCACCCTCCCCCTCCACGCTGATAACCCTCCATGTGATCTCCATTTCTGTGATTCTGTTCCTGTTCCAGTTCTTTGCTTAGTTCATTTTTGTTTTTAGATTCAGTTGTTGATAATAGTGAGTTTGTCATTTTACTATTCATAGTTTTATCTTTTTTCCTAGATAAGTCCCTTTAACATTTCATATAATAATGGCTTAGTGATGATGAACTCCTTTAGATTTACCTTATGTGGGAAGCACTTTATCTGCTCATCCATCCTAAATGAGAGCTTTGCTGGCTAGAGTGATCTTGCATGTAGGTCCTTGCTTTTCATGACTTTCAATACTTCTTTCCAGCCTCTTGTTACCTTCAAGTTTTCTTTTTAGAAATCAACTGATATTCTTATGGGAACTCCTTTGTAGGTAACTCTTCTTTTCTCTTGCTGCTTTTAAGATTATCTCCTTCTGTTTAATCTTTGGTAATTTATGATGTGTCTTGGTGTGTTCCCCATTTGGGTCCAACTTTTTTGGGATTCTCTGAGCTTCCTGGATTTGCATGTCTATTTCCTTCTCCAGATTGGGGAATTTTTCTTTCATTATGTTTTCAAATAAGTTTTCAATTTCTTGCTCTTCCTCTTATCCTTCTAACACCCCTATGATTCAGATGTCGGAACATTTAAAGTTTTGTGTGAAGTTCCTCAGCCTCTCCTCATTTTTTTGAATCCTTATTTCTTCATTCTATTCCAGTTGAGTGTTTATTTCTTCCTTTTATTCCAAATCATCAATTTGAGTCCTGGTGTTCTTCCCTTCACTGTTGGTTCCCTGTATTTTTTGCTTCATTTCACCTTGTATAGCCTTCAATTCTTCCTTTATTTTGCAGTTATACTCATTTACTTCTCTGAGTATTCAGATTACCAGTGTTTTGAATTCTGAATCTGATAGGTTGGCTATCTCCCTGTTGCTTAGCTCTTTTTCTGTGGTTTTGATCTGTTTCTTTTGGGCCATATTTTTTTTTGTCTTGGTGCACCTGTTATGTTGTAAGGGGTGGACATTTAGGTATTGACCAGGGTAGCACGACCCACTTCACTGTGTTGGGGTGTTGTATGTGGGGGAGGGGTCAGAGAGGGAACAATGCTGCTTGCTTCATTCTTGTCTCACTTTCAGTCACTTCCCCTGCTTCCCACAAGCGAATTGCCCCTTCCAAGTGCTGCCCTGGTGCTGATTCCAAGGCTAGTGGGCCTGTGTATGATCTAGGACTCAGTGGGACCCTCAGTGGGCTCTTCTGTGAAAATGGCGGTTTCTTCTGTTGTTGCAACCTCCACAGGTTTTCACAGCCAGAGGTTTTGATGGTTTACTTTCACAGCACTGGAACCCGGGGTGGTGCGGTCTGTCTTGCACCCCAGTTGTTCATCTGGTTTATCTGCATGTGCATGTGGAACTTCCCAGTCTCCTAGCCACCTGGATTGCTGCACCTCTTCCCCAGCACTGCTGCCTGTCTCCCCTGCTTCTACTAGTCTAGATGAATGTTTCTTCTTTAACTCCTTGGTTGCTGGACTTCCATATAGTTTGATTTTCTGGAAGTTCTAGTTGTTTTTTGTCTTTAAATTGGTTGTTATCTTTCTATTGATTGAGTGAGGAAGCAAAGTATATCTACCTATGCCTCCATCTTGGGTGGAACACTTTTGTTTCTGAAGGCAGTTCTAATGGGAAAATTCATAGCAATATAGGCCTATCTCAAGAAACAAAAAAGTATCAAATAAACTATCTAAATTTATACCCCCCCGAATTTTTAAAATAACAAACACAGCAAAAAGTGAGTAGAAGGAAGGAAATAATAAATATCAAAGTGAAAATAACCACAAGAGAATCTTAAATTTTTTGAAATATTAAAAATATAAAAAATAAAAATAGAAAATTGGACAATGTGGGAAAAAATGGATAAATTCCTGGAAACACAAAATCTTCCAACTGAATCAATAATAAATGGATAAGATGCACATATAACTCACCTCTTTGCACAACAACATCAAAATTACAACTAAAATATAGAACAGCCATCACTCAGAGCCAACAGAAATTGAGTTGAATGGAAGTCTGGCAACTATGGAATTAAAGAAACCACATCCATCCAGACAGGTATGAGGTGCACAGATGTGGAATAGGCTCATCCCACACTCAAGTGTGGTGGGTAAAACTTTGGGAGGGATATCTTGGGAGCAAGGAGTCCCAGACCCACACCAGGCCCCCCTAGCCTAGAGTTTCAGTGCCAGTAAGATAAATCCTCACAATTTTGGTTTCAAAAACCAACAGGGATTGAGTTGATGGAATCTCAAGAAACTTCTAAAGCCCTAAGCAGTTCCTCTTAAAGAACCCACACAAGGACTCACCTATTCCAACTCACTCCTTCTGAGCTCCAGCAATGGGGTAGCAGCTTGAAAGGTACCAGTGGCATACTGGGAGAAACTGAAGTATCAGGCATCAAGAAAAGCAGAAGTCATTGCACCTTTTCTAAACCCTCTACCCACACAGCCACATAGTCAACATGCTGGTGCCATATCTGAAACTCCATAAACCTGGCTAACACTGTTTGACCTGACTTGGAGATCCCTAAAGAATCTGTCCCACCCAACTTACAGGCCCATCAAAGCTGCTTTTCAATATGAATGGCTGGTCTTGGCTGCTGCTGCACAACTTCCCAAATCCTCTCAAACAAACAACAGCTGGCCTCAGTGAGCCCCAAGCCTGGCACTAGCAGCCAGCCTGGATTCGCATCTTAGCCTTACTTGGGAATCTCCACGCTCAGAAAAAAGTAGCAGGCATCTCAGGTTTCATTACAGTTCAGGTGGGGTGGCCCTGGGCAAAACAGAGGTAGGGGCTGACCTTCACCCGCACCATCCAGGAAATCCCAAGGCCAGCGCACCCAGTGAATACCTATATACCACATCAGAGCACTATCACCTGGCCCCGGCACAGTAGATCCTCCATGGAGGGTAGAGGTTGGTGGTCACAGTCAATCCATGCAGCTAACTGGGCTAGGTAAATCCTTCCCGTCGATCTGGAAACCACTACTAATGCTCAACTACAAGAGGAGGGCGTACTCATCCTACACAAAGGGTACACCTTGAGTACCCATCTAGAGTGATGTGGGAGGCTGTGCAACTGTACCCTACAGGCCACCTACTACATTAGGTACCCTACAGGCCACCTACTACATTAGGCCATACTACCAAGACACGGAGTCAAAGCTCCTCTACCTATTACATTGAAACAAACACAGGGAAGCTGCCAAAATGAAGGGAAAAGGAAACATGACATGGATGAGAGAATAGATCAAAACTCCAGAAAAAGACCTAAAGAAAACGGAAATAAGCAATCCGTCAGACGCAGAGTTCAAAACACTGGTTATAAGGATGCTCAGGGAACTTAGTGAGGACCACAGCAATATAAAAAAAAAGATCCAGTCAGAAATAAAGAATATACTAATTGAAATAAAGAATAATTTATATGGAAGCAACAGTACAGTGGATGTAACCAAGAATCAAGTCAATTATTTGGAACATAAGGAAGAAAAAACAACTATTCAGAAAAACAAGAAGAAAAAATAATTGAAAAAAATTAGGGTAGTATAAGCAGTGCCTGGGACAAACTTCAAGAGGTCCAATATTCACATTATAGGGTGCCAGAAGGAGAAGAGAAAGAGCAAGAAATTGGAAATCTTGAAATAATTGTGAAAGAAAACTTCCCTAATTTGCTGAAGAAAATAGACATGCAAGTCCAGGAATGACAGATTTCCAAACAAGATGGATGCAAAGAGGCCCAGTCCAAGCAACTTCATAATTAAAATTCAAAATGATAAAGATAGAGAATCTTAAAAGCAACAAGAGAAAAAAAGTTAGTTACTTAAAGGGGGGAGTTTTCATAAGACTACCTACTGATTTCTCAAAATAAACTTTTCAGAGTAGAAGGGATTGGCAAGTCATATTCAAAGTCATGAAAAGCAGGGACCTACAGCCAAGATTGCTCTACCCAGCACAGTTATCACATAGAATGAAAGGGCAGTTAAAGAGCTTCCCAGACAAGAAAAAATTAAAGGAGTTAATTATGATCAAACCATTATTTTATGAAATGTTATAGGGACTTCTTAAGAAAAAGAAGATCAAACTATGAATAATAAAATGTCAATAAATTCATATCTATCAATAATTCGATCTAAACAACAAACTGGGAAAACAAGAAGGACAGTGACAGAATTATGGATTTGGAGAGCATTTTGATGGATGCCAGTTGGAAGGGGAATATGGGGTAATGGGTAAAAAGGTGAGGGGATTAAGAAATACAAACAGGTAGTTACAGAATAGCTATAGAGATGTAAAATACATTGTAGGAAATGGAGTAGCCAAATAACTTATACACATGATCCATGGACGCGAACAATGGTGGGAGGATTGCCTGAGGGTGTAGGAGTTGCTAGGTGGAGGAGGCAAAGGGGGGAAATCAAAACAACTGTAATAGCATAATCAATAAAAATATAATAAATAAATAAATAAATATGCCAGTAGGTGTTAAAAATAATTATGAATAAATAATTTTTAAAGAATAAATGGAGAATAGAATGTACCAAGTACTACTAACAAAATTGAATCAGTAATCAAAAAACCCCAAGAAACAAAAGGCCTGAACACTATTTCAAAACAAAGGCCATAAAAAAAGACAAAGAAGGTTATTTCATAATTTAAATGGGAAAATTAATCAGGAAGCTGTAAACATTGTAAACATATATGCACCCAACATAGGAACACCCAAATGTACCAGGAAAATCTTGGAGGACATCAAAAAAGATATAGATAGCAACACACTCATAGTAGGGAATTTTAAGACCCAACTGTCAACAATGGACTAATCATCTAAACTAAGAATCAACAAGGACATTGTGACACTGAACGACATGCTAGATCAAATGGGATTAACTGATATATACAGAACCTTTCACCCCAAAGAAACAAAATATACATTCTTTCCAAATGTACATGGAAAATTTTCAAATATAGACCACATTATAGGACAAAAAACAAACCTCAACAAATTCAAGAAAACTGAAATCGTATCAAGCATTTTTCGCAGATCACAATGACTTGAAACTAGAAACCAACCTGAAGGAAAAAACTCAAAAACAGTCAAATACATGGAGACTGGATGACAGCTTATTATTTTTTTGTTTTTTATATTTAAAGTATATTTTACTGATTATGCTATTACAGTTGTCCCATTTTTTTGCTCCCCTTTATTCCTCTCCACCCTGTACCCCCAATTTCACCAGCAAATCCCCCCCCACTTAGTTCATGTCCATGGGTCATACATATAATATTTTTTTTGCTTCTCCATTCCCTATACTATTATTAACTTTCCCCTCTCTATTTTGTACCTGCCATTATGGCTCTTATTACTCGCTATACGTTTTCCTCCATTCTCACCCCTTTACCTACATGCTGATAACCCTCCATATAATCTTAATTTCTGTGATTCTATTTCTGTTCTAGTTGTTTGCTTAGTTTTTCTTTTTGTTTCTTTAGGTTCCATTGTTGATAGTTGTGAGTTTGTTGTCATTTTACTGACCATAGTTCTGATTACCTTTTTCTTAGATAAGTCCCTTTAACATTTCTTTTTTATTTTAAAATTAGCAGACTTTATTTATTTAATAATTTTATTTTAATTGTTGTTCAAGTACAATTTTCTTTTACTCCCACCCCAGCCCACCCACCCAGTCCTCCTCATCTCCCTCCCATTCCCACCCACCCCTAGTTTTTGTCCACGTGTCCTTTATCCTTCAACATTTCATATAATAAGGGATTAGTAATGATGAACTCCTTTAACTTGACCTTATCTGAAAAGCTTTTAATCTGCCCTTCCATTCTAAATGATACCTTTGCTGACAAAGTGATCTTGGATGTAGGTTCTTGCCTTTCATGACTAGGAATACTTTTTTCCAGCCCCTTTTTGCCTGAAAGGTTTCTTCTGAGAAATCAGTTCATAGTCTTATGGCAACTCCTTTGTAGATAACTCTCTCCTTTCCTCATGTGGCTTTTAAGATTCTCTCCTTACCTTTAATCTTAGGTAATGTAATTATGATGTGCCTTGGTGCATGCTTCTTTTGGGACTCTCTGAGCATCCAGGACTTCCTGGAAGTCTATTTCTCTTGCCAGATTGGGTAAGTTCTCCTTCATTATTTGTTCAAATAAGTTTTCAATTTCTTCCTCTTTCCCTTCTCCTTGTGGCATCCCTAAGATTCAGATGTTGGAATGTTTAAAGTTGTCCTGGAGGTTCTTAAGCCTCTCCTTTTTTTTTTTGAATTCTTGTTTCTTCATTCTGTTCTGGTTGAATGTTTATTTCTTCTTTCTCCAAATTGTTGATTTCAGTGCCGGTTTCCTTTCCTTCACTCTTGGTTCCTTGTATATTTTTCTTTATTCCATTTTGTATAATCATCACTTTTTTCTCTATTTTGCAATCATACTCAACCATTTCTGTAACTATCCTGGTTACCAGAGTTTTGAACTCTGCATGTGATATGTTGGCTATTTCTTCACCACTTAGTTCTATTTTTGGAGTCTTGATCTGTTCTTTCATTTGGGCAATATTTCATTTGGCCAATTTGTCTTGGTGCACCTGTTATGTTGTAGGTGGCAGAGCCTTAGGTATTTACCAAGGAGGGACAACCCATCTTGCTGCATCATGGCCCTGTACATGGGGGAGGCATCAGAGAGAGAACAATGCTGCTTGCTCAGCTCTTGCCTGTCTTTCAGTCACTTTCCCCTGCTACCCACATGCATATTGGACCCTTCTTGTGCTGATTCCCAGGTGGGTGGATTTGTGTATGTTCTAGGACCCTTTGGGTCTCTCCAATGAGCCCTCCTGTGAGGCTGGGAGTTTCTCCCACTGCTTCAAAGCCCATAGATTTTTAAAGCTAGAGGTTTTGAGGCTTTATTTTCCCATGCTGGAATCCTGGTTTGTGTGGTCTGTCTTGATCCTCAGTTGTTCCTCCCAGTTATCTGCATGTAAATGTGGAACCATCTGGTCAGTCAGCCACCACCTTGCCCATCCTAGTTCACCAACTTCTGCCTTGCCCTCCTGGTTCTCTAGCTGCTGCCTTACCCCATGACCTCTCTGCACCAGCTGCCCATCTCTGCCACTCCTACCAGAATGAATGTTTCTTCTTTAACTCCTTGGTTGTCAGACTTCCTTACAGTTTGACTTTCTGGAAGTTCTGGTTATTTTCTGCTTTTACATCTGTTGTTATCCTTTTCATTGTAATAGGATGCAAGTGTATCTATCTAGGCCTCCATCTTTGCCAGAAGTCTGAATGACAGTTTATTAAACAATGAATGGATAATCAGTGAGATCAAGGAAGAAATCAAAACATTTCTGGAAATAAGTGAAAATGAACACACAACAACACAAAACCAATGGGACACAGTGAAGGCAGTCCTGAGAGGGAATTTCATAGCAATACAGGCCTACCTATAACACAAAGAAACATTTAAAATAAATAACTCAACCCTATATCTAAAATAACTGGTGGAACAATGACAAACAAAGCCTAGAGTGAGCAGAAGGAAGAAACTGATCAAGATCAGAGCAAACTGAATGACATAGAGACTAAAAGAAAATTCCAAAGGATCAATAAATCTAGGAACTGGTTCTCTGAAGAGATAAAAAAATCAATTTAGACTCATCCAGGAAAAAAGAGAGATAAGTCAAATAAATAAAACCAGAAATGAAAGGAGGCAATATTACAAGTGATACCAAAGAAATACCAAGGATTGGAAAAAGTTACTATGAACAATTATATGTCAAGAAATTTGAAAATCTGAGAAAAATGGACAAACTTCTAGAAACATATAATCCTGAGTCAAGAAGAAGCAGAAAGCCTGAATAGACCAATATCAGCTAGTGAAATTGAGGCAGTAATAAAAAAAACTCCCAGCACACAAAAGCCCTGGACCAGACACCTTCACAGGAGAATTTTACCAAACATTTAGAGAAGAGGTAACCCTGATTCTTCTCAAACTATTCCAAAAAACCCAAGAAGAGGGAAGACTCCCAGACTCTTTTTATGAGGCTACAATTATCCTAAATCCAAAACCAGATAAAGACATAAAAAGGAAAGAAAACCATAGGCTAATGTTGCTGATGAACATAGATGCTAACATCCTCAACAAAATATTGGGAGACTAGATACTACAATACATTAAAAAGATCATATGCCATGATCAAGTGGATTCCTCCTAGGGGTGCAAGGAAGGTACTACATATGCAAATCAATAAATGTAATACACCACATAAACAAAATCAAAGACAAGAACCACATGATCATATCAATAGACGCGGAAAAAGCATCTGATAGATAGAGTAGAGAACCCATTTACAATAAAAAACACTCAGCAAGTGTGAATAGAGGAGGCATACCTCAAAATAATAAAGACCACATACAAGAAACTTACAGCCAACATCATACTCAGCAGGCAAAAACTAAAGGCTTTTCCCATAAGATCAGGCACAAGACAAGGGTGTCTACTTTCACCTCTTCTATTTAAAATAGTTTGGAAGTTCTAACCAGAGCAATCAGACAAGAAAAGGAAATAAAAGGCATCCAAACTGATAAGGAAGAAATAAAGCTGTCACTGTTTGCAGATGACATAATAGTGTATATAGAAAACCCAATTTACTCTACCAAAAAAATACTCAACTCAATAAATGAATTTAGAGAAGTAGCAGGATACAAAGTTAATATTCAGAAATTGAAGGCATTTTTGTACACCAACAACAAAATATCAGAAACAGAAATTAGGAAAAAATCCCATTTGCTATAGCAACAAGAAAAATAAAACACCTAGGAATAAACCTAACCAATAAGGTAAAACACCTGTACTTAGAAAACTATACAACACTGAAGAAAGAAATTAAGGGAAACACAAATAAATGAAAGAATATACCATCTTCATGAATTGGAAGAATTAACATCATCAAAATGTCCATACTACCCAAAGCAATTTATATAATCAATTTAATCCTTATTAAACTACCAATGACGGGACTTCCGACAAGATGGAGGAATAGGTGGGCACACCGTACCTCCACGCACAACCAAGATTAGAACAACAATTTAGAGCTAGAATAACACCCAGAACTGACAGATTTATCTGAATGGAAGTCGGACAGCTAAGAAGTTGAATTAGACCCATTCATCCAGACTGGTAGGAGGGGCAGAGAAGATGAGCTGGGCTGGCGCGGGCCGGCGGTGCACGGAGGTCGGGGAGAATTTGGCGTGAACTCGGCGCGTAAGTCAGCCGGGGTGTGCAAGATCACAGCGTTATACCCTTAGTACACAAGCAGCGGCTGGCAGACCCAGTGAGGCGGCAATTGTGGACAAGGGCAGAGCTCACAACCCAGGATCCCAGAGAAGGGGCTGAGATCCCAGGAGAACGGAACTACCGCCACTGTTCCCTCCCGTCCCCGCTCCCGCCCCTATCCCTGCCCCCAGATATAACGTCACAATCTAGCGACTGGGGTGCCCAGCCCTGGTGAACACCCAAGGCTCCACTCCTCACCATAACAAGAGCGACCAAACTGGAAAAAAAAAAAAAAAAAGGAGACAGGGAGAGATATGTTTCCAACAGAAAAACCGATCAGTCCCCCAGGACTCATCCTTTTGAGGGACCAAGAAATAGCCAATTTATCAGATGCACAGTTCAAAACACTGATGATCAGAAAGCTCACAGAATTGGTTGATTTTGGGCGCAAATTAGATGAACAAATTCAGGTTACCATAAAGAGATGAAGGAAGATACACGGAGGAGAACCAATAGTGAAGAGAAGGAAACTGGAACTCAAAACAATAGAGTGGACCAGAAGGAAATTGAAACAACCAAACAGGAGCGCATGAAGAAATAAGAATTCAGAAACAACGAGGAGAAGCTTAGGAGCATCCAGAACATCTTTAAATGTTCCAACATCCAAATTATAGGGGTACCAGAAGGGGAAGGGGAAAAGCAACAAATTGAGAATGTTTTTGAGCAAATAATAAAGGAGAACTTCCCCAATCTGGCAAAGGAAATAGCCTTCCAAGAAATCCAGGAAGCTCAGAGAGCCCCAAAGAAGTTGGACCCAAGAAGAAACGCACCAAGGCACATCATAATTACATTAGCCAAGGTAAAAACAAAGGAGAGAATCCTAGAAGCAACAAGAGACAAGGGGACAGTCACCTACAAAGGAGTTCCCATCAGACTGTCAGCTGATTTCTCAAAAGAGACCTTGCAGGCAAGGAGGGGCTGGAAAGAAGTATTCCAAATCATGAAAGACAAGGACCTATATCCCAGATTACTTTATCCAGCAAAGCTTTCATTTAGAATGGAAGGGCAGATAAAGTGCTTCTCAGATAAGGTCAAGTTAAAGGAGTTCAGCATCACCAAGGCCTTATTATATAAATGTTAAAGGGACTTATGTAAGAAAAGAAGATTTAAAAAAAACATGTATAGTAAAAGGACAGTAAACTCACAATTAACAACCACACCTAAAGCAAAACCAAAACAAACTAAGCAAACAACTAGAACAGGAATAGAACCACAGAAATGGAGATCACATGGAGGGTTAGCAACAGGGGAGTGGGGAGCAGAGAAATGGGGGGAAGATACAGAGAATAAGTAGCATAGATTGTAGGTAGGAAATAGACAGGGGGAGGGTAAGAATAGTATGAGAAATGTAGAGGCTAAAGACCTTATAAGTATGACACATGGACATGAACGAAAGGGGGGGATGTGGATGGGAGAGGGTGTGCAGGGTGGAGCGGAGTGAAGGGGGGAATTGGGACAACTGTAATAGCATAATCAATAAAATATATTAAAAAAATAACTTTCATGATACCTTTGGCCTAGGAAAAAAATGCGAAAGGACCTAAACAGATATTTCTCTAAGGAGAACATACAGAGGGCCAATAGACACACGAAAAAAATGCTCAACATCATTAGTCATCAGAGAGATGTAAATTAAAACCACAATGAGATACCACTTCACACCAGTCAGAAGGGCCATCGTAACCTAATCAACAAATACTGGTGAGGTTGTGGAGAAAAAGGAACCCTAGTGCACTGTTGATGGGATTCAGAGTGGTACTGCCACTGTGGAAAACCGTATGGAATTTCTTCTGGAAACTAAAAATGGAACTGCCTTTTGATCTAGGAATCTCACTGCTTGAACTATATCCTAAAAATCCTGAAATACCAGTTCAAAAAAATCTATGCATCCCAATGTTCATAGCAGCAAAATTTACAATAGCCAAGTACTGGAAACAACCTAAGTACCCATCAGTAAATGAGGAGATCAAAAAACTGTGAAACATTTGCACAATGGAAAGCCTTGTAGCAGAAAGAAAGAAGGAGCTTCTACTCTTCATGACAGCATGTATGGTTCTGGAGAGCATAATCCTAAGTGAAATAAGCCAGGAGGTAACAGACAAATACCATATAATCTCACCTACAAGTGGAACATAATAAACCAAACAAACAAGTATGCAAAATAGAACCAGAGACATGGAAATAAAGAACAAACTGACAGTGACCAGAGGGTACTGGGTGGAAGGTAATGGGGGAAAGAAATGGATGGGGCAAGCAAAGAACACAATTAGAGAATTCATGGACATGGACAATCCCATGACTGTCCATGGGAGATATTGATTGTAGTAGTAGGGTGATATGGGGTAGGGGTGGGCAAGGGGGAAAAGATGGGACAACTATAACTGAACAACAATAAATTTACAACAACATGGATAGACTTATTATGTTAAGTGAAATAAGTCAGACAAAGTCAAATATATATGATTTATTTTACTGATATTGGAATCTAAAAAATTTAGAAAGAAAACAAAAACTGATAGATACAGAGAACAGCAGATTGATGGTTGTCAGATGGGAAATGGGTAGAGGAAATGGTAAATAAAATTGAATGGATTAAGAAGTTACAATATAATCATGGGAATATAAAGTAGAATATAATGGATATAGTCAGTAATATGTTAACTATGTATGATGTCAGGGAGTAGTAGACTACTTACTTACTTCTTAAGTTAAATGTGTAACCACCAAGCTATACACCTTATACTAACATAATATTGAACATCAACTGTAATTGAAAATATTATTTAAAAACTTAAATGAGATTATTTTACACCCATTATGATGATTAATTTAAAAACCCCCAGAAAATGACAATTGTTAAGGATAAGAAGCAACTGGAACCCTTGTACACTGTCGGTGGTATTGTAAAATAGCACAAACACTATGAAAAACATGACAGTTTCTCAAAAAGTTTAAAATTGAATTACAGTATGATCCAGAAATCTCATTTTTGTTTGTATATACAATAGAATTGAAAGCTGGGTCTTGAATTGATATTTACAGATGCTTGTTCATAATGTTATTTATAATAGCAAAGAGGTATAAACAATGTATATTTCCATTGACATAAATGGATAAACAAAATATGGTCATACACACAATGAATATTATTCAACATAAAAAGTGGAGAAAATCCTGTCACATACTACACCAAGGATGAACCTTGAGGATGATATACCAAGGGAAATAAGCCAGTCACCAAAAGACAAATATAAGTACTCACTTATGTGATGTATCTAAAATAGTCAAATTCATAGAAACAGAATGTTGAATGGTGATTACCAGGGGTATGAGAAAGAGGGAAATAATAGAAAGTTGTTTAATATGTATATAGTTTTAATTTTGCAAAATAAAAATTTCTGAAAAACTGTTGAATAGCAATGCAAATATACTTAACACTACTTAAAAATGGTGAAGATGATACATTTTATTTCACACATTTTTACCACATTTAAAAATTTAAAATATTATTTAAAAGAAAACCATAGGAAAAAATCTATAAAACCAAAAGGTAGTTCTTCCAAAAGATGTAAAATCTGACAAAATTTTAGTTAGATTAATGAAGAAAAAAAGAGGGAAAACTCAATTTAGTAAATCAGGAATGAAAGAAGGTATATTATTACCAATTTATAGAAATAAAAAGGATTGTAAGGGAATAGTATGAGCAATATATGCCAGTGAATTAGATAACTTTAATGAAATTAACAAATTCCTAGAGAAGCAGTAACTACCAAATGACTCAAGAAGAAAGAGAAAATTTGAATTAATCTGTAACAAGAGATTGAGTTGGTAATCCAGAAACAACTAACAATAAAAAGCCCTAAATGGCTTCCGTGGTGAATTCTACCATTCTTTTAAAGAGGCATGAATGCCAATTATTTTCAAACTCCAAAAACTTAGAATAGGCTTCTTTCTAACTCAATCCACAACTAAATTATAGCTCTGATTCCAAAGCCAGACAAAGAAAGCAAAAGAGAATTAAAGAACATTATCCTCCATGAATATGAATGCAAATATCTTCAGCAAAATGCTTAACAAGTCAGTTTCAGCAACATAAAAAATAAACACTGTGACCAAGTGGGATTTATCCCAGGTATATGGTTCACATACAAAAAATCAATGTATTACAAAATATTAATAGTATTCATGGACAAAATCACATGATCATCTCAAAAGATTCAGGAAAAAAGCATTTAAGAAACTCCAATTCTCTTTCATGACAGAAACACTCAGCAAACTAGGAATAGAAGGGAATTTCCTCATTTGGTAAAGAGAATCTATAAAAAACCCACAACTGGCATCATCCATAATGACAAAAGACTGAAAGTCATCCCCTTAAGATCAAGAGCAGACATTACTTCTATTCAAAGGGAAACAAATGAGAGATAAGTCAGGATGGGCGGGGTAGGACAATTGGGAACCTAGTTATAATTAGCATTTTGGACTACAAATATGGCCACCGTTTGGACTACAAGTAATATGGCAACTAAACTCTGACCCAGAAGAGGTGACTGATGTCAGACCAGGAACTACCAATGATATGTTGCTTCTTTGTTCATCAAGAACCAATCCTTGGCTCCCATGCGAAGTCAAGCCATATAAAACTCCCATCTTTTCCCCTTCTTCCGCCAGTCGTTTCTTAGTCCTTTCTCTGGGCGGAGAAAACATCGCCCGGGAGCACAGAGCACAAACTTCCAAAATAAAACTTATCTGCCTGTTTCCATGGCTAATTGGCTGTTTATTTCCTCGGTGGGGTCTAAGAAAACCTTACAAGATATTCATATAGAAATGGAAATAATAAAAATATTTCCATTTCTATATGAATATCTTGTAAGGTTTTCTTAGACCCCACCGATCTTATACAAGTTCTGTCCAGAAAGTATCCAGCCATGTACTATGAAAAATAAAGACATTTATTGAAGAAGATACTAGATACAAGAAATACTGTACATAGGATAATGACACCTCAGTCCTCTTCAAAGTAGGCACCTTGGGACCTCACGCAGTTCTCCCAGTTACCACCAGCTGCCTCATCATATTTTCCTGAATCTCACTGATGGTCTGAAATCTCTTCCCTTTCAAAGGCAATTTTTAGTTTTGGTAAGAGCCAGAAGTCCCAGGGTGCCAAATCTGGGCTGTAGAGGGGCTGAGTCACCCGGGTGATTTGATGTTTCACCAAAAAACTGCATGAGATGTAATTCATGAGCAGGTGTATTGTGAAGAAGCTGCCAATTACCAGTTGCCCATAGCTGCAGCCTTCTGAATCATCCGAATAGTTTCCACAGAGGAATGTTCAATCTTAACTCAAAATCTGATGTAGATTTGATGTTCTCAGTCATTTTAAATGCAATGGCCACACAGTACACATGCTCATTCAATGGCATCTACCACTCCCCACTAACTAGTACACTGAAGTCATTATTGTTCACGCATGCACATTCCAGGCCACTCTCCTTGGCAGCCAGGTTACACTGATGTTGCACAAACCATTCTGTTTGTATTAACAATGGCTGGACTTTTTCTAGACAGACTTCATACATAAACCCTGAGGAATTCTCAGAAAAAAACCTATTAGAACTAATAAACCAGTGTGGCAAGTTTGCATGATACAAGGCCAAACAAAAATCTGTTGTCTTCCACTACAGACTAGCAATGAACAATCAAAAATGAAATTACAAAAACAATTCATTTAGAATAGTATTAAAAAGAATAAAATACTTATGAATTTAACCAAAGAATATAAGATTTTTAGATTGAAAACAATACATTTTGAAAGGAATTAAAGAAGACGAATAAACGTAAAATATCCTGTGCTTATAAATTGGGTAAAAATATATGTCCACACAAAAATTTATACACTAATATTTATAGCAGCAGTACTCATAATAACTGGAGGGGAAACAACCCAAATGTCTATCAGCTATAAATTTATAAACAAAATGTGGTATATCCACGTAATAGAATAATATTTGGTTAAAAAGGAATGAAGTACTATATGATACTTGATAACATGTTAAGTGAAAGAAGTAGTTATAAGGACCACATATTATATTATTCCACTTATGTGAAATGTCCAAAGTAGGTAAATTCATAGACAGAGAAGATATGCTAATGGTTGGCAGGGAATAGGAGGAGGAAGGAATTGGGAATTATTATTGTTAACATGTATGGGGTCTCTTACTGTGGTGATAAAATGTCTTGGAATCAAATCATGAGGATTTCTGCGCAACATGTGAATATGCTTTTTAAAACATCACAGAATTGAGTAAAATTTTATCCTCTGGAGAAGGTAGATATTTTTGTCAAGGCAGACAATCTGTCTGATTAGGTTCAAATTATGAGTTCCAACTCTCCTGTGATCTGTGATCAAAAGCAGTTCAGTTTCCAAAGTGTTGGCAGGGCTTTTAAGTACTGTTCCACTTGTGTGCCATGAAGTGGCCATCTGTCTCTGTTGTGTTCAGTACCAGATCCCTTCTCTTCCAGGGATCTGTGAGAATCAGGCCATGTGGATATTTCAGATCCAAGAAGTAGAAGCACCTAGAAATATATGTAAAGAATAAAAACCTTTCAGGCAAGATGGGAACATATGTAAACCCAGTAATTGGAACCTTCCACAACCACGTCAAAAACACAACTAAATTACAGAACAACTATCATTGAGAACTGCCTGGAATTTAGCTGAACAGAAGTCCTATAACTAGAAATATAAAAAAGAAGCCACTTCAGACTTGTAGGAGGGGTGGCGATACTGAACAGGCTAGTGCCACATTCATGTGTGGTGGGTAAAACTTGGAGTTGTATCATAGAGGTTCCTCCTGCAGAGGTTCCCTCTGAGGAGCCAGGTACCCCAACCCAGGGTTCTAGTGTCAGAAAGAAAAGTTTCCATAACTTCTGGCTATAAAATCCAGTGGAGATTGTTGCTGAGTGAGATGGGGGACAACTGAAGTCCCAGGCAGTTCCTCTTAAAGGGCCTGCACATGAACTTACTTGAACTCACTTTATTTGAGGACCATTGCTGGGGCAGCAGCTTAAAAGGTACCAGAGACATACAGGAGTTGGGGAACACAGTTGTTTGCCATCAAGATGAGAGCTGGAGAGGCAGCTTTCTCAGAAGTGTTGTCAGAGGCCATTGTTCATTTGCAGAGCCACTTCCAACACCACAGTTAGCAGGCAGGCAACATATCTGAACTTCCACCAACCTGGCTCACACTCTTCACCTTGCCTTGGTGATTCTCTGAAACCCCACCACACCCAAGTTGTAGGCCACCGAAACCCTTTCCAGTGGCTTTTCCATGTGAATGATCTGTCTTGTCTCATGCTGCCAACTTTCCTAAAACCTCACACACCAACAGTATCTGACCTTGGTGTACCCCATACTTCTTTTCCGGTGGACCCAGGCCTGACAAATTTGCAGCCAGCTTGGTACACAATGGCCTCACCTTGGCACCTCCAAGTCCAGCAAAAAGTAGCAGTTATTTGAAGATTGCTCTGTAGCTCATGCCAGGTTGACCCTGGCAGGGGACAGGTGGAAGCTGACCTTGACTTGTACTTCACAGGATGCCCCAGAGCCAGCACACCCAGTGGAAAATTTCAGACCATACTGAAGCACCACCCAAACACTTCCATAAGTGACACACGGAAGAGGTGGACTTAAGTTCTCCATGGGGTCAACTCCTGCACAGCCAATCCTCCACCATGGTTGTGACCATTCCCTGAAGCCCATTGGCCTGGGTATAAATCCCTCCCATTGATCTACCAACAGCAATCAAGGCTCAACCACTACATGAGGGTGTACACACAGCCTACACAGGGCACAGGGTTGTGGGGGTTCTCCTGGAATGCCCAGACTGGGTGACTGGAAAGGCTATACCACTAGACCCTACAGGACACCAAATATATAAGGCCATTCTACTAATACCTGAAGACATACCAACTCTACCCAATAGAGAGAAATGAACACAAGAAGGCAGCCAAAGTGATGAGACAAAGAAACATGTCCCAAATAAAAGAACAGAACTAAAAAAATAAAAAGGAACTAAACAAAATGTAAAGCAATTTATCACATGCAGAATACAAAACACTGATTATAAAAATGCTCAATGAATTTAGGGTAAGAGTAGAGAAACTCAGTGAGAACTTCAACAAAGAGATAGGAAACATAAAAATAGAGATAGAAAACAAAAACATGAAAAATAACCATTCAGAAATAAACAATACATTGACTGGAATAAAGAATACAATACAGGAATCAACAGTAGAGTGAAGGAAGCAGAAGATCAAATCAGTGATTTGGAAGAGAAGGGAGCAGAAAAAAACTAATCAGAATGACAAACATAAAAAAAATCTAGAAAAATGAGGATAGTGTAAGGAAAGTTCGAGACAACTTCAAACATATTAACATTTGTATCATGGAGTGCCAGATGAAGAATAGAATAAGAAATTGAAGCTCTGGCTGGCGTAGCTCAGTGGATTGAGCGCAGGCTGGGAACCAAAGTGTCCCAGGTTCGATTCCCAGCCAGGGTACATTCCTGGGTTGCAGGCCATAACCCCCAGCAACCGCACATTGATGTTTCTCCCTCCCTCCCTCTCTCTCTCTCTCTCTCTCTCTCTCCCCGCCCCCCTGCCTTCCCTCCCTAAAAATAAATAAATAAAATCTTAAAAAAAAAAAATTCAAAACCTGTTTGAAAAAATAAAAAAAACTTCTCTCTTCTGGTGAAGGAAATAGACATAAATGACCAGGAAGCACAAACAAGGTAAACCCAAAGGGGTCTACACCTAGACACATCATAATGAAAATGCATAATGTAAGATCATACACCATGGCCAAGTGGGATTCATTCCAGGATGCAAGGATGGCATAATATTCGCAAATCAGTAAATGTAATACATCACGTAAACAAAAGCAAAGACAAAAACCACATGATCATATCAATAGATGCAGAAAAAGCATTTGATAAGGTACAGCACTCATTCATGATAAAAAAACTCAGCAAAGTGGGAATAGAGGGAGCATTCCTCAACATAATAAAGGCCATATATGAGAGACCTACAGCCAACATCATACTCAATGGGCAAAAATTAAAATCTTTTCCACTAAGATCAGGAACAAGACAAGGCTGTCCACTTTCACCACTTCTATTCAATATAGTACTGGAAGTTTTAGCCACAGTGATCAGACAAGAAAAAGAAATAAAAGGCATCCAAATTGGAAAGGAGGAAACAAAACTGTCACTGTTTGCAGATGACATGATAGTGTACATAGAAAATCCTATAGACTCCACCAAAAAACTGCTTGACCTAAAAAATGAATTTGGCAAAACAGCGGGATACAAAGTCAATTCCAGGAATCAAAGGCATTTCTGTACACCAACAATGAAACAGCAGAAGCAGAAATCAAGAAAAAATCCCATTTGAAATAGCAAAAAGAAAAATAAAATACCTAGGAATAAACCTAACCAAAGAGGTAAAAGACCTGTATTCAGAAAACTACACAACACTGAAGAAAGAAATCAAGGAAGACACAAACAAATGGAAACATATACCCTGTTCATGGATTGGAAGAATTAATATCATCAAAATGTCCATACTACTCAAAGCAATATACACATTCAATGCAATTCCTATTAAAGTACCAATGGCTTACTTCACAGACATGGAACAAACACTTCAAAAATTTATGTGGAATCATAAATGACCCCGTATAGCTGCTGCAATTTTGAGAAAGAAGAGTAAAGTAGGAGGGATCACAATACCCAACACTAAACTATACTACAAGGCCACTGTAATCAAAACAGCCTGGTACTGGCATAAAAACAGGCACATAGACCAATGGAACAGAACAGAGAGCCCAGAAATAAACCCAAGTCTCTACAGTCAATTAATATTTGACAAAGGAAGCAGTAACATAAAATGGAATAAAAATAGCCTCTTCAACAAATGGTGTTGGGAGAACTGGACAGCTATGTGCAAAAAAATGAAACTCGAGCACCAACTTACACCTTATACAAAAATAAATTCAAGGTGGATAAAAGACTTAAATATAAACCTATTAATATATTTAATAAATAAATAAATATAAACCTATTAATATATACCTATTAAAGTATATAAATTTAAATACTTTAAATACAAATGGATGAAATGCTCCAGAGGACAGTGTCTGAAAGGATTACAAAAGAAGACCCTTACCAGTGCTGTCTACAAGACACTCACTTCAGATCAAAAGACACATACAGACTGAAAGTAAATGGATGGAAAAAGATATTTCATGAAAATGGAAGCAAAAAAAATGCCAGGGTAATAATACTTATATGAGACAAAATAGACTTTAAAACAAAGGCTATAAAAAGAGACAAATAAGGACCCAACAATTCCCCTTCTGGGTACTTATCCAGAAACTTAAAACATATATTGAAAAAATATGTTGGGTATATATCAAAAAGACATACCTCTGTATGTTTATCTCCTAATTATATATATCTTGGAAACAGCCTAGGTGTCCATAAATAGATAACTGGATAAAGAAGTGGTGCATATATACAACATGATATGATTCAGCCACAAAAAAGAATAAAATCTTACCCTCTGCAATAAGGATGGACCTAAGAGTGTTGTTTTTTAGATTACACATGTAAGTGAAATCATCTGGTATTTGTCTTTCTCTGAGTAACTTATTTCACTTAATATAATACTCTCTAGCTCCATCCATGCATCTCAAGGTGTAAGATTGTCCTTGTTATGGCCAAGTTGTATTCCATTGTATATATGTACCGCTGCTTTTTTTATTCACTTGTCCATATTGATGGGCATGTGAATTGTTTCCCTATCTTGGCTATTATAAATAACGCTGCAGTGAAAATAGAGGTGACCATATTATTTTAAATTAGTTTTTTGGCTTTCTTTATGTATATACCCAGAAGTGGAATCACTAGGTCATAAGGCAGTTCCATTTTTAATTTTTTGAGGTAGCTTCATACTTTTTTCCATAGTGTTGCACCAATCTGCATGCCCACCAATAGTGTATCTCACCAACACTTGTTTGTTTACTTATTGATGATAGCCATTCTGACAAATGTGAGGTGATATCTCAATGTAGATTTAATTTGCATTTCTCTGATGATTAGTGATGTTGAGCATCTTCTCATGTGCCTATTGTCCATATTTATGTCCTGTTTGGAGAAGTGTCTATGCAAAACAGAAACAGACTCATAGATACAGAGAAGAGACTGATAGTTGTCAGAGGGGTGAGGATTGAGGGATGGGTGAAAAAGGTGAAGGAATGGAGTAGTACAGTTTTGTAGTTACAAAATAGTCACAGGAATGTAAAGTACAGCATAGGAAATATAGTCAATAATATCGTAGTAACTATGTATGCTGGTGATCACTTCAAAAGTTATATAAATGTCTAACCATGGGTTTGTACACCTGAAACTAATATAATATTGCATGTCAACTGTAATTTAAAAATTTAAAAAAGAAAAACAAAACAAACAGTAACAGATCCATGCAGGACCAACTCAGGTACAAATCCTGGATTTCATAAACAACTTTATGGTGTCACTTCTCTGAACAATTCTCTCCAGCAATTTCTTTGTTACTCTTGTTTCCTGAAGCTTCTCATTTTAGTCTTCCAATCATAACACCCAGACTGCAGTACCTAGATCTGCCATTCACTTCTACATCTGGTACCAAACAGTAGGAGGACAGAATTGGAACAAAAGCAGCACCAACTGGTTTTGTCCCCCAAGTCTACAGCTCCATCAGTTAGAGAAGTTTCCCTCTTTCAGAGTTTTGGTTCCTGGGCCCAAGTAAATAGAAATCCTTATTAGGTTTTTTTTTTTTTTTCCCTTATGGGCTGTTCTTTTTGTCTAGAATGCCCCTTTCCCCTTTCTCTTGAAAAGCTCTTGCAGTGTCTTTCAAACCCCAGGTTAGCCATCACCACTGATAGGAAATCTTTTTAGAGTCCTTAGAATTAAACATTTTCTCCTCTGAGCACTCTCTGTATCTTACTCATATATTTTTTTAAAGCACTTGGATGCTTAATTTTTTTCCTTTTTCTTTTAAAGATTTCATTCACTCATTTTTAGAGAGGGAAGGGAGGGAGAAAGAGAGAGAGAGAAACATGAATGTGCGGTTGCTGGGGGTCATGGCCTGTAACCCAGGCATGTACCCTGACTGGGATTCGAACCTGCGACACTCTTACTCATATTTCTTACGTTAGTTCTTATCACACTATCTTCTGATGCATTATTTATGGCCTCTGGTAAACCATAGGTCTTCCAAAGATTGAAAATTTATAGCTGTTTTTTTATCTAGCACAGTTGAGTGGCGTGTCAACTTAATGTGCTGGAGTTGTGGGTTCAATCCCTGGTTGGTGCACTTGTAGGACTCAACCAGTGTAGGCATGGATGGGTGGAACAGTGAATCGATGTTTCTTTCTTTCTTTCTTTCTTTCTTTCTTTCTTTCTTTCTTTCTTTCTTTCTTTCTTTCTTTCTTTCTTTCTTTCTTTCCTTCCTAGTCCTTCCTAAGTCCTTCCTTCCTTCCGTTCCTTCCTTCCTCCTTCCTTCCGTCCTTCTTTCTTTCTTTCTTTCTTTCTTTCTTTCTTTCTTTCTTTCTTTCTTTCTTTCTTTCTTTCTTTCTTTCTTTCTTTCTTTCTTTCTTTCTTTCCCTTCCTCTCTGTCTTCAAAAATATTCTAATAGCTTTGCAGAATATCTGAAAAGGGTAAAAGTGTAATGTACACTGCCCACGTATTCAGTCTGTCACTCAGTAATCACTGAGATCCTACTGGGCACAGAGCACTGTGAAATGAATGGAGGATACAAAAATAAAAACACAGCCCTGGCCAGGTACCTCAGTTGGTTAGAGCATCATCCTGATAGGCAAGGCTATGGTTCGATCCCAGACAGGGCACATACCAGAAACAACAAATGAATGCATAAATGGGTGGATCAACAAATTAGTATTTCTCTCTCTCAGACCAATAAGAAAGCAAAGAAGACAATGATGATACAGCCCTTTTCTCCAGGGGTCAGACTTTTGATGGGAATAGAAACCAATACATAGAGTCCACTTAATAACTACTGAAATAGAGGTACAGAAACTAGGGGAGCAGAAAAGAATGATTTATTTTGCTTGAAGAAGTCAGGAAAGGCTTGAAAATGGGGTGAAATTTGAGCTGAATCTCAAAAGTGAGAAGCATACATTTTTTATAGGAGGGCAGTGGAGATCTGGGAAAGACATACACATTGGCCATTGGGAGACAAAGACTTAACAATAGGTTAGGACCTACCTGTGAAAATGTTTTCATAGGGAAGAGTTAGGACTTTATTTTGCTTGCTTCAGTAAACCAAGGTTAATAAACAAGGGAAAGTTGATTGATGGTTGTTTGGAAGTCAGAGCAGAACGAGATAGCATGGAGGCAGGCAGGAGCTGCAAGTCAGAAGGGTTTCTGGGACCTTTCTACAGTTAGTGATGAATTTTGAAGTACTTAGATATGGGGACAGGTAGAAGCTGTGGGAAAGGAAGAGGAGTCAGCATTATATTAGGTTGGAAGCCTCAATAGATGGTGATGCCATTATGGGAAATTGAGAAAATAGGAAATGGAAAACGTCCAAGGCAACCCATCTTGTGGGCCACCTTCTGCCTGGCTAACTTGTATTCTTCTTTTAAAATGGCTCTTTTAAGAAGCTTTCCTTCTTGCTCTGCTGGAGGTGATGCTGTTGTGATCTTGCAAAACCCTATGCTTACTCTATCACAAATACTTTCCACGTTTTATAATTATCCCTTCCCCCTACCTGGGTAAGAGGAAATTAAAGCTCTGCACTTGCCAAGAGAAGGAAAAGTAGTGCAATACTTGAATCAGACAGAATCCGCAGGATCTCCACTAAAGGAGGCTGAAGAGCCAGGAAGGATGAACCACAAAAAGAGGAATGCACTGACAGTGAGCATTATCTTCCCAATACACCATACACAGTGCCTCAAGACTTGCTGAATGATATACTGGGTTGTCCAAAAACTTTGTTTAGTTTTCCTGTAGTGCTTAGTTGTCTTTAACTTCATTTGAAACTTTTTTATTAGATTGTATTGTGACGGCTGTCATATCAGTGTGCATTAAAAAAGAACATCAAAATTGGTGAATTTTTGTGTACCCATTTTAATATTGAAGATGGAAGAGGACATGCAACATTTTCAGCATATTATGCTTTATTATTTCAAGACAGGTAAAAACCCAACTGAAACACAACAGATCTATGTATTGTAGGTAGAAGGTGCTGTGATTGATTGAACACAAAAGTGGTTTGCAAAATGTCTTGGTACTGTTGACATTTTAGTCAAAATATAATTCTTTGCTGTGGGGCTGTCTTGTGAATTGGAAGATGTTTAGCATCACCTCTGGCCTCTAATCACTAGAAACTAACAGTGGGAGATAGCTGACATACTCAAAATACCCAAATCAATAGTTATTGGTGAAAATGAAAAACGTGTCTTTTATTTTACGGAAAAAGCTAAATGGACATCTTATCCAACCCAATATTAAGATAGATGTCTCCTTTGTTAAGAAATGAAAACTATGGGCCATTCCTAGTACTGCTTGTGTGCTCACTGGGTGCAGACCTGATTATCTCTTTTGTGAAGCAGCGCTGAGGACACTCTAGTACTTGCTTTGTGTAACGAAAAGCCCAAGGAAGGAGTACAGACTGAGAATGATCATATTAACCTGAAGGTGGCAGGGCAGGATGGTTCTGGGGTACAGTATGAGATATAGAGGAATACGCCACTAGAAAACTAACAAAAGCCTATTGTGAAGGACAGGGTTTGTCAATGAAGCAGATCAAATTGCGATTTGATGGGCAGCTAATCAATGAAGCAAACACACCTGCACAGTTGGAAATGGAGGATAAAGTTACAATTGGTGTGTTCCAGCAGCAGACAGGAAGTGTTCACTAAAAAGGGAACCTGCTACTTTATTAGAGAACTCTGGTCCTCCAGACCAAGACATTCTGAGAAAACTGCTGTTTGGTTCCACAACATTCTGACAACTATAGTATGCTACTGATTTTTCTATTCCTTCACTTTCCCTTTCTCTTTCCTTTATTGTACCTTACATACAATAAGATACAATAAGGTACCTAAGGTACATGATGTGTGTGCATGAGCATTTGCACTTTTTAAAAGTAGACAGCTAAATGGTATGTTGATGGACATCAAATGGAGATTAGATGGGGGAAAATACTGGCTCTGTGAAAATGCCACCCTTTCCATTAGTGGCACGCTCATTCGGCCCTTATCTTTATTCTCCAGTAAGTTATCTTGCACTCACTGTTTAATAACAACCAACCAACCAACCAACCAACCAACAAACAAAAAAAGGCATTTTAAACCTCTGGTAGTCTCCATCTCTTCTTTGATTGGAGAATTTTAATGTTTTAAAATTATCATCGCAAAACCAAGGACAATTTTGTAACTTTTAAAAAACATGTATTTTATTGGTTATGCTATTACAGTTGTCCCATTTTTTGCTCCCCTTTATTCCCCTCCACCCTGTACCCTGCCTCCCACAAGAATTCCCCCACCTCAGTTCATGTTCATGGGTCACACATGTAAGTTCTTTGGCTTCTCCATTTCCCATACTACTCTTAACTTCACCCTATTTTTTACCTACCATTTATGCCTCTTATTCCCAATATGTTTCTTTCCATTCCCCCCCCCCCACCGCTAATAACCCTCCATGTGATCTCTATTTTCTGTGTATCTGTTCCTATTGTGATTGTTTGCTTTTCTTTTAAGTTGATAGTTGTGAGTCTGTTGTCATTTTATTGTTCATATTATTGATCTTCTTTTTCTTAAAGAATAATAAGGGATTAGTGACGATGAGCTCCTTTAACTTGACCTTACCTGGGAAGCACTTTATCTGCCCTTCCATTCTAAATAATAGCTTTGCTAGATAGAGTATTCTTGGATGTAGGTCCATGACTTTAAAACTTCTCTCCAGCCCCTTCTTGCCCACAAGGTTTGAGAAATCAGCTGACAGTCTTATGGGCACTCCTTTGTAGGTACTGTCTCCTTTTCTCTTGCTACTTTTAAGATTCTCTTCTTACCTTTAATTTTTGGTAATGTAATTATGATGTGCCTCGGTGCATGCTTCCTTGGGTCAAACTTCTTTGGGACTCTCTGATCATCTGGGTCTTCCTGGGATGCCACATTGGGGAAGTTCTCCTTCATTATTTTTTCCGAGTAAGTTTTCAATTTCTTGCTCTTCCTTTTCTTCAGGCACCCCTATGACTTGGATGTTGGAATGTTTAAAGTTCTCCTGGAGGTTCCTAAGCCTCTCATTTTATTGAATTCTTGTTTCTCCATTCTGTTTTGGTTGAATGTTTATTGCTTCCTTCTGCTCCAAATCATTGATTTGAGTCCCAGTTTCCTTCCCTTCACTGTTGGTTCCCTGTGCATTTTCCTTTATTTCATTTTTCACAGCCGTCACTTTTTCCTCTATTTTGTGAGCATACTCAACCATTTCTGTGCGCAACCTGATTACCTGTGTTTTGAACTCTGCCCCTGATAGCTTGGTTATCTCTTCATCGCTTAGTTGTAGTTTTTTTTCTGGAACTTTGATCTGTTCTCTCATTTGGGCCATATTTTTTTGTCTTGGTGAGCCTGTTAGCTACTAAGGGGCAGAGCCTTAGGTATTCACTAGGGTGGGGCAACCCATGTTGCTGCATTGTGATGCTTTGTGGGGGGAGAGGTCCAGGAGGGAACAACACTGCTTGGTTAGTTCTCACCCTGCTTTCAGTCACTTCCCCCACTACCCACAAGCAAATTGGGCCCTTCTGGTACTGATTCTTGGGTGGGTGGCTTTGTGCACATTCTAGGACCCTGTGGGTCTCTTCAACAAACTATCCTGTGAGGCTAGGAGTTTCTCCTGCTGCTTCAACCCCCACAGGTTTTTACTGCCAGCGAGGTGTTGAGGCTTTATTTCCCCTGGGTTGTGCAGACTGTCCTGCTCCCCAGTTGTTCCTCCTGGTTTAGCTGCATGCAAATGTGGAACTGCTAGGTCCACCAGCCATTGCCTTGCTGTGAGTCCTCTCCACCCCTGCTGCCTGTCTTCGCCCTGCCTACCAGTTTGGATGAGTGTTTCTTAACTCCTTGGTTTTTGGACTTTCATACAGTTTGATTTTCTGACAGTTCTGGTTATTTTTTGGTTTTGAATTTGTTGTTGTCCTTCTTTTGGTTGTGCAAGGAGGCAAGTGTATCTATCTACACCTCCATCTTGGCTGGGAATCTATAACTTTTTTATACATAGCTGTTACATGTAGGGCAATCTGTCTTTAAGGAGGGATAAATTACTCTAAAAAAAGTGAATACTAGATAGTTTTCCCTTCAAGTCAAGTGTCCTGTTGTTTAAATAAATGTCTTAAAATTAAAAAAAAAATTGAAAACTACCAAAATTTATGGTGAATAGCGGGAAGACTTCACCACCATTCTATGTGCTTCTAAAATTTGGCTTATTCTCATTCATAATAACCAGATCATTTTCTTTTATTCATACACATGAATGTTTGTACTATATACTCAAGAATACTTGAATTTTTACACATACAAACACATAAATACATCTTACACACACATGCCAAGGGAAAGAGGACCTACTTAACATCCCTATGCAAATCCTCTGCTCTAAAGGTGGGAAGGATTTTAAGTAACTCATACAGTTGTAAGGATAAAAAGGATAGTATTTGTGGAAATTTCCTTGTGAATTTTCTCTAAAGAAATTTAATTTGATGTTTTTCATGGTTTTAGATAGAGTACTGTGTTCCTGAAAACAAAAAACCCCTCCTACATATAAGTTTAAAAGGCCTTGCTTTTTTGAAAATGTGAAACTCATAAAAACTTAGATATAAGTGACATTTAATATTAGTTTCAGGTGTACTATGATTCTTTATTTGTATATATTGTGAGATGGCCACCACAATAAATCTACTTAACATCCATCACCAGTTACAAATTTATTTCTTGTAATGAGAAATTTTAAGATCTACTACTCTCTTAGCAGCTTTGAAATATGCACTATATTACCATTAACTATAGTCGCCATGCTGTGCATTACATCCCCCTGACTTACTTATTTTATAACTGGAAGTTTGCACCTTTTAATTCCCTTCACCCATATGGCCCACACCCTACTCCCACCTCTGGCAGTCACTGTCTCTTCCTTTATCTATGAGCTTGATTTTTTTGTTTAGATTCCACATATTGGTGAAATCATATGGTATTTGTCTGTGTCTGATTTATTTTATTTTACATACGTTCCAAATCCAAGATCCATCTATGTTGTTGCAAATGGCAAGATGTCCTTCTTTTATGACTAACAGTCCACTGTATACACTATACTTTATCTATCCATCCATCAATGAACATCTAGGTTTATACCAAAAAGGCTTTCTTAAATGTTAGCCCTGTCTTCTCATTGTTCTAGGTTCAAAGTCATTCAAATTAAACAATGCATAACACTGTTATTAATTACGAACATTTATTAAGTATCAAGAGTATACTGCAAAGGTTGTGATATAAAAACATAATTAGCAATACAGTGTCTGACATTGAGCTTACAATATAAAATGAAATACAGTAAGAATGCTTTTGGCTTACATTAAAATTTCCTGAACTTAGAAATGGCTATTTTGGCAAATAAGCAAGGCAAAATGATCTATCATTTCAAGTACAATGTTAATAATAAGGCTTAGAATATGATCCCAAGAATGTTTTATTTGTTTCCAGCCATTTCCTCCAATTAAACTAGGCTTGCTAAGAAAAGAGGCCTTAGAAATTTGGTAAAAACAATAAATTATTTAAAATTGTCTTGTTTGCTTAACAAGCTTTTAAGCAAAGAGATGCTTACTAGCCTGAGTTTTTTTACAGCTAGGAAAAGACCCACAAAAAATATTATGAACTAAACCAAGTTTGTCTTCTATGCCAATACAGTTTTCAACTTTTTCCTCCTTCCCATGTAAGGGCTCCAATGACAGCCTTATTAAGGAAAGTACTGTATCCAGATTAAAATGCCCTAACAAGTTGAACATCTGGGAAATATTAACTCGTATTTTAAAAGAATAAGCAAAGAGAGCACTGGGACCTCTAGCTGTAGGAGCGGCCTGGCTATGTAAGGTACCTAAACAAAGCAGCTAAGTTCAGTCAATGCATCTTCAAAGTGATTAAGAATATAGGATGTATATGTATATGTATATATATACGTATATGTAAATGGTTGCTATTCTGCTTTGTATTTATGGTGTAGAAGTATTTAGAATTTAGCATCAAGACCCTCCTGCAAAACTCTGTACTATTCTGCCTATATCCATAGTATAATATTTAATAAACACATTCAAGGTTTTCATTGCTGGTCATAAATTAGCTGAAAAAGGCACACCGGAGGGATTTTGATTTATTCTTATGTCAAATGCAAAGACTGTTATTAAAACTCTGACCACATGCCATCTTAAACTATATACTTAATTATTTTTTCAATCACTTGTGATTCTTTCAGCTCTAAAGAACACTAAAAATAAATTAGTGGTTGTTAAGTTGTCTGAAACCTGAAATAGGATTTACCCTGTAAAGTGCATACATACACTTTTTAATACATGCAGAGAGAAATGTTTAATGGCAGAATAGTAGCATCCTGTTATGTTGTGTTAATAGCAAAGCAATATTTAGTAATTTTTGGAAAAAAAAAACAACAAAACTTCCTCTTAAAAGCTCATCTTGGTAACTTTCTTTTAAATGAAACCACAGCAGCCAGCAACACTCAAATAATATCATGACTAACTGCTTTGCATACAATTTTATCAAGAAAGAATGATCCAGGAACTCCAGAATAAGACATTTTATGAAGTAGAATAATTCACTATTTTTGACCTAAAGTTGAGAAACATCCCTTTTCCAATTTAAAAGTGCCATTTATACATCTACTTACAGCAAATAAAATCCAATTAATTATTAGATCTGAAATGAAAAACTTGATAACCATCTATCACATCATTTTCTTCTACAAAAGATGGCAGAATGTTCAGAAGAGTTAATTTTAATGTTTCCCAAAGAGGGATAAAATTTAAAAAAATAATCACAGCTGTGGTAAATGGAATCTGAGTTTATTAAATCTCAACCAATTCATTTACGGTTAGTTGGTACTGTATAGAACACGCTAAGAATTCCTGATTAATTATGTGTGTTTTTCTACAGGCAAGACATGACAAGTTTTATGTCTAAAGCATAAATATGAACTTGATTATAAAGGCAATATGGCCAGACATATACATTCACTTTTTTTACTGATATATTCCCAAGCTACATATAATTTAATTTCATGTCCTATTCTACAACTACTCTTTTGACATTAAGCTTAGAAGCAATAATTGCTGTGATAAATACACAAAAATTTTCATTTTTTCCAATACTGCAAATAATACTTGTAATTTCAAATACCATAGAATACACTTTTGCACAAAATTTTAAAAGGCAAACTATTAGCTAGCTGTAACTACTGTGTTAACTGTATAAAGAAATCACAAGGAAAACAAAATACAAAACTAAGCATAATTTGAAAAAACTAAGCATAATTATTGCATTTAACAATTACAACAAAAAAAATCAAAATCAAGTACTTCTGAAAACACTTGATTCGTGGTAACGTTGTATATTCATTTTACAGCTACCGGTTTGATAAACATACTAAGATTCCATTAAGGCTTGTTTTTCTTGGTTATGTTTCTTCCTTGTATACTCCCCCAACAGCAGTTGGAATTAATTTTGTTTGAGTACAAATAAAATAATGTTATATTTTTTATCTGAGTCATGTAAAAGCCAACTCCATACTCTCATTTTTAAAAGCTGTATTTGATTTTAAAAAGACAACTAAAACAAAAGTTGTAGAGAACAAAAAGGAAAAAAAGGACTTATGGACATGGACAAAAGTGTGGTGATTTCAAGAAGTGTGGTAGAAGGGGACCTAAGTGGTAATATATAAAAAAAAAAAGTTGAAGTTAATTTTTTGGACCTTAATTAAAATTTAACCATTTAAGCATGCATTTTTTTTGCTATGAAGTATAAGCTTCATTTTAATAATTGGTAAATGTTCTTAAAAAAGGCAAATCTTGATGTCATCTATTTAAATATGAGGACATAAACATTTTTTTCTTTTTTAATGAGAAAAAGGAGATGAAGAAAAAACCATTCATTTAGGTCCTCTTCACTCAATTATTCTGAGACAGTTTAAGTAGGGTGATCAGATCAATAATTGTTGGTACTCTCCCTTACTTTGCAGAGAGAGAAAAAGGGAAAATAAAGGAAGTTATTTCTTCCTAAGGTCTCAGCTAGTTTCTTAAGTCTTTCTTCAGTTCCAACGGAAACTTCTCATAGCACTTCTTACAGACTGGTTTCATATCAAACTCCCAAATTTATTTCCTAAAGATAATAATAAAAAATTAGTGGAAATATACTTCACATGGACATGTAAATATGTTAATTAATTTTACTGATGTAAATGAAGATACTATATGTAGCAAACAAGTATAACTCTAATCTCAATTCCTGTCATTGTGGTAGATGTAAAAAATCACAATATTTAAAATCAATATCCCTGTAAATTGATCCTATACATCTACCTGTGGTAACACAGAATGTGTATTACACTGTAGCCAGTGTTAAGTATACAGGAAATCTAATGTAAATATAATTTAGGTGGTAAGTAAAAATTAGTCACATTTTAAAGTACCATGAGAACACTTTTAAAATTACTTGAGGAAGAGAATTGTATTTCTGTTATTTGAATGATCCCCTTTATTGAAGGCAAATTAATCTTACTATTTTAAAATTAGGTAGTTACGTGGTTCATCTTTGCGGATATAAAAGAGGTTGCCTTCCATCCTTCCTTCCTCCCAAAATCAACCTAAATACATCTGAAAAAAAATCTTAAATCAGAATGGTTATTTTGATGATTGTTTGACAAGAAAGGCTGGTAGGGGAGATAAAAAGTTTTTAATCACTCTTAATGAATACAAATGAACGAGACTGCCTGTGGTTACATTTTGTGAATGGTAGCTTGCTCTATGGAGAATTAAAGTCTTTTTAAAAGCTAGAGCAATACATATTATCAGTTTATTTGTAAAATAGTTATGGAGAGGACAAGTTTTCAGATAGCCTCCTATCTGTAACACTTTGTTAATCTGTGATTACAATAGCTTATTACTTAGAAATCCAGGGTCTTTAATTGTGAATTGAGTAAACACACAACTTTATAACTCGTCCATTATCTTTGTAATTATATTTAAAGAAGCACTTGTGGATCAAGTCCAGTAGTGCACTGTCCTCTATGACAAGTGATTACACCTGCTAAAACCTTTTCTAGCTGTTTTCAGAGATGCAATGCTGACAGTAATGCAAATGTGTTACATTTCAATTATCAGTTTAATTTAAACTATTAAAATTAAAAATTTCTCCCAAGCCTTCCTAGAACAGAAGCTATTAAACCTAAACTACCATTTTTTTAATTGCAGGAAATAAATGATCACTTCTTTTTCAGATACTGCTAAGCAAATCTTCCATTGTTTTAATATCATATTTGAACCTTAATTTTCTTTATTAGATAAATAAACATGAAAACTGAAAAGCTAAGAAAACTTTTCAGAACACAATGGTAACCATAAAGGAAGAATGGGATAGTCATGATAATAATTCAAAAGAATTTCAAAGACTGAATTATTATTATTTTTTAAAGATTTTATTTATTTATTTTTAGAGTGGGAAGGGAGGGAGATAGAGAGAGAGAAGAGAGAGAGAGAGAGAGAGAGAGAGAGAGAGAGAGAGAGGAGACAGTGACAGAGACATCAATGTGCGGTTACTAGGGGTTATAGCCTGCAACCCAGGCATGTACCCTGGCTGGGAATCGAACCTGCGACACTTTGGTTCACAGTCCACGCTCAATCCACTGAGGTATGCCAGCCAGGGCTGAATTATTTTTTTAATAAAAATCAGGAATAGAGATTGGAAACTTCAAGAAAATGACTTCATTGCCCTGAATGGTGTGCCTTTCAGTGTGTTGGATGTCCTCCTGCAAATCAAAAGGTCACCAGATGATTCCTGGTTAGGGCACATGCCTGGGTTTTGGGGCCATGTCCCCAGCGCGGGGCATGTGAGAGGCAACCAACTGATGTTTCTCTCACACGTCGATGTTTCTCTCCCTCTCCTTCTCCCTCCCTTCCTCCCTCCCTAAAAATAAATAAATAAATCTTAAAAAAATTAAAATGAATTCATTAACAGTAAACATATGGGCATTATATGAAAGCACATATATAGGGTGTAGCACAAGTAGGTTTATAATTATGAATACACAAAATAGTTTATTGTATTATTATTTATTAATTATTGTATTATTTTCCATATGAACTTTATTTAAACCTACTTTTGCCCCACCTGGTACATACACCAAAGATAGTAGAAATCTCATTTTGTATATTACATGGTGTTTGCTTAGATCTGAAACACACTAAAAAAACTTAATGTATTACCAAACTTAGAACATGAGACACTTGAAATTTATCAATTAAATTAACTTAGGCAAAGAAACTCAAAACTAGGATTTTAACAGTTGCAATTATCAGACAAAAATACTTTAAAACTTTCCTGTATCAAGAAACTGAAATTCTTCCCTTTGAATACATTAAAAAAGAGAGAGAAATCTATCCCCATATTGAGATTTAAAAAAGAGATGCCGTAATCTACATATTAAAGGAAATAAATGCCATACAAGTGAAGTACAAGCTGGTATTAAGTGTGAACTTTACTATTTTAAGCTCTATAATTTTAATAATTGTGAAAGAACCAGCTCTACACAGGATGAATACTTGTATTTTACTTGGTAGCAGTTATAAATATACCTCAAACAAACAAACAAATAAATAGTAAAAGACAAAAACAGAACAAAAACATTCTAAAGGACTAACCAAAGAAGAAAGTAGTGAAAATGATAGAAGGGATAGAAAAGTTTACAAACAGACAGGCTTTTTCTTTTTCTGCTTGTCCTTATCCTTTGCTTCTCTCTCCCGTTTAGCAAGTCGCCTCTTAAATTCTTCTGGCATTTTCTCATAACAGTATTTGCAGACTGGTTTTAGATCAATTTCAACAAACTTATCCCTTTGAGGAGGACAAAGAAGAAATAGAAGAAAAGAACAGGAAACAATTAAAGGAAGAAATTTTATTTTCAGAAGGCCTAAGTAGAAAGAAGAAAAAGGAATCAAACAAGTATCTTTTTAAAATTCTGTGTTTTAAAAAAATGTTACTGCAAAATTTTTAGTGTTAGGATTCATGCTGGACCACAATGTATACTTACTTGAGTGTTAATTTAGTGTTGCAGGTAGAACAGGCAAAACAGTTCACACACCAGGCCTTATTAAGAGCAGAGACCACTAGAGAAATAGGAAAGACAACTGGTCACATACACTGGTAGGGGAGTGGGTAAGCTGAAACTTTCAACTCTAACACAGAATTAAGGTTTATTTCAAAACACTCTGAAGAGGTCCTCAGAGGACTGCTTGCAAAAGAATCACACAGTTAAAAATCCTTAGTGTTGTTAGTTAACGTTTACTGAATTATTTTATTAACATTTTTTTACATCGAAAACACAAAAACTGAACAACTTTACGTCTATTATGAAGATGAAGGCTTCATCTTTGGAAAGATTATTATTGCCCTTTTAACCTTTACTTTTTATTTTTTAAAAAAGATTTTATTTACTTTTTAGAAAAGAGGGGAAGGGAGAGAGAAAGAGAGGGAGAAGTATCAATCAGTGGCCTACCACACGCCCCCAACTAAGGACCTGGAGTGCAACCCAGGCATGTGCCCTGGGTTGCCCAGGATGCCCCTGACCTGGATTCAAACTGGTAACCTTTAGTTGGTGGGCCACATTGAGCAACACGAGCCAGGGTTCATCCTTTACTTTTAAAATATACATAGAGGGTCTATTTTCATTCTTCCTGCATTTAAAACTGTATCAGTTAAGGTTGGAAGATGGTGGCGAGGTAGGTGGAAGCAGAGCCCACTTCCCCCTGTGCATAGGTAGAACACCTAGCTGATATTCTGAGGAACAGAGTAAACAGCCAACGGAATCCCAGCTTATATGAAGGTTGGTGGCTAAATTGTAGCGGACACTGAAAAACAGATGGTAAGGAGATTGCTTTGGGTTGGTAAGGGCCCTCAGACAAGAGTGGGGACCAGGGCTGCTGCAGTCTTTGGCTGGTGCCTGCAGCCTGCCGGAGACTACCCCAGGATCCTTGGATGACAGCCAAATCAACAGCTCCCTCCTCTGCCAAACAGGGAGGAAGAGAGCAGCACCAGGATGGATCTGGATGCTTGAGGTCGCTGGAGGGAATAAAGACAAAAATGGGAGACACACAGGGGCAGTGTGCACCTGTTGAGACTGTGGATGCCATCTGAGTTATTACCAGAGAAATGGGGAGCTGGGTGACACCTGGAGACCGCAGAAGAGTTGGGCCGTGTCAGACCCTGACCTGGATCATCTCCAAGTTGGTTAGAAAGTTGGGCTGTGTGAAGAAGGCGGGTGCTTGTTAGGAGCAGCAGTGTTAAACAGGAGGATTTTGTTAAAAAAAAAAAAAAAAAAAAAAGGCTCTTGGTCACTGGCTGCTGCAGCGACAACCTTGTCCAGTGCCCCTGCTCCCGTATGGTTTGGGCTAGCTCACTAAGAGGAAGAAGAAGGTGCCCTCCACAAAGGAGAGCAGCAGGACTCATGGAGTTAGCAGTCCCCAGAAAGACTTAACTCAGTGGGGGAGCTGAACTACTCTGAAGAGACTTGAGAGTGCTTAGTACCTAGGACAGCAAAGAGCGAGAAGGTGGTGTGTGAGTTGCCTCTAATTAGTGTACCTCAAGGATGGCACAACTGGTGGATTGAAGGTGCAGAACTAGAGCATACGGGCACTGGGGGCCTGGCAGTGAATGGAGGACATGGGGTAGAGGGCTGGGCAACTGTGAAGAGTGTGGCCCAGACCTGGCCCCCTACCCTCCCACTTTTCTCCAGAGGAAGGGAGAAAAGTGAAACCCAACACCTCTCAGCCTCTGCATCCATGAAGACCAGCAGAACTCACTTGGCTGATTTAAGTCAGTAGGCTTTTTTTTCTTCTTTTTTCCCCCACGCAAGTGAGACAATAAGACCTGGAGCTGTAAAGGTCCCAGAGACAGACCCAAGAGGGATCCACAAGGCTAATCTGAACAACTGAAAAAACTGAGACAGATTTCACTTTGCTATTCCAGAGAATATGCATGTTATTGGTTTATTTGTATTATTATTATTATTCTTTCATTATTTTTTACTTTTATTAGTTTTAACTCTATGCTCTTGCACACTACACCTACTTTCTTTAATGTACTCTCAGTATATCTAATAATCTGACTTCCAACAAGAGCTCTGTTTCTGGATTCAGCTCACAAGCCTTTCCCCCTCTAACAAGAGTCTCATCTCCTTTCCACCTTTTATAAAAAGTGGCTAGTTGGGTGAAACATCACAGTTACTGCTATACTTATCTAAAGGATCTCCTATTTCTTCTCTATGTGTTGGTACTCTAATCTCATGGAATACTCTCCTGCTGTCTTCATCCATTTTGCCTCCCCCCTGCAACTGATTATATACAAGGGTAGGTGGGAGCTGTGAACACCAATACACTTGCTGGAAGACAGAACCTACCAAAAAAGGAACCACCAACAGATAATAAAAAAAGATGGCAGAGGAGTGAGTAGAAGCCACACTAACCTCCTCCCCAGGACCAATCTGGAATTACAGCTAAACAGTGGACAAATTACCCAGAACAAACAACTGAACAATAGTGAGAGAGAAGCCTTGTAAGCTTGGACATACAGAAGAACCAGCTTTGGCACAACCTCTCTGCACCTGCACAACAGCATACAGGATGTGGTTGGCAGAATGACCCTCAGTCAACCAGCCGGAGGGAAGGACCCACCAAAGAATGACCCAACAACAATCAAATCCAAAAACATCCAGACAGCCAACACTGATGGCATCCCCAAAACAGCAAGTTCAGAAGATCTAGGACTCTGCACCACTGAATCTCTTGGGTCTCTTACCACAGAAGTCCACACCACAAACCCAGGGAATCAGAACAGATTAATTTAAGAAGCAGAGGCTAAGAAGAAGAGGCTAAGAAGAAGGAAAGAAGAAACAATGGGAAGACTTCAAAGAAACAACCCCAAATGAAAGGAAACAAGGAAGCCTCAGAAGAATGTTAAATGAAATAGAGGCAAGTCAAATATAAGATATTGAGTTAAAGCAATGGTTACAAGTAAGCTCGATGAACTTACAAGAGCTACCGAAAACTACAGGGAAACTACAATGACCTCACTGCAAACTGTATCAATATGAAAAAGAAATAGAAACTAAAAACAAGGGCCAAGAGGAAATGAAGAATACAATTTCTGAAGTGAAACACAGCAGAAGGAATCAAAAGCAGGCTAGATGATCATAGGATCGAATCAGTGAGCTGGAGGACAATGTAGAAAAAACAACCGGAAAGAGTAAGAAAAAGGAAAAAGAGACTTAGAAAGAATGAAGATGTGGTAAGAGAACTGCACTGCAGGCCAACATGAAATGTAATAATATCCATATAATAGGGATACCAGAAGGGAAAAAAGAAGAGCAAGGGATAGAAACCTGCCTGAAAAATGGTGGAATAATGATGGAATATTTCCCTAGTTTGATGAGAAAAAAAGTCACACAAATCCAGGAAACATAGAGAGTCCCAATCAAGAGAACCCAAAGAGGCCCAGTTTAAAAACATATTATAATTAAAATGGCAAAATTCCATGACAAAGAAACAAGAAGTAACATACAAAGGAGCCCAATAAGACTAGCAGCTGACTTCTCAATGGAATACTCCAAGCCAGAAAGGATTAGCAAGAAGTATTCCAAGTAATGAAAAACAAAAGCTTGCAACCAGACTACTCTACCCAGCAAGGCTCTCAATTGAAAGGCCAAATAAGGAGTTTCCCAGACGAAAGTAGCCTCAAAGAATATACCTCCACCAAACCAGCACTGTTAGATACTAAAAGGTCTGCTCTAAGAAAAGGAAAAAAATGAGTGAGAGAGGAACACAAGTATGAAAGAAGTAAAATGGCAATAAATAAGTACCTATCAATAATAACCTTAAATGTAAATGGTTTAAATGCTCCAATCAAAAGACACAGAATAGCTGAATGGATAAGACATCATTACCAACAGATATGCTGCCTCCAAGAGACCAACCTCAGAACAAAAGACCTAGACAGACTGCAACCAACCTCAAGGAAAAACCTCAAAAATGCTCAACTCATGAAGATTGAATACCATGCCATTAAACAATGAGTGGGTTAAGAATGAGCTCAAGGAAGAAATAAAAAAGTTTCTGGAAACAAATGAAATGAACTCACAACAATCCAAAACTTATTGGACACAGAAAAGGCAGTCCTGAGAAGGAAGTTCATAGCAATACAGGCCTATTGAAAAAAGACAGAACATTTCAAATTAACAACCTAACCTTACACCTACAAGAACTGGAGGAACAATAACAAAGATAGCCCACAGCAAGTAGAAGGAAGGAAATAACCAAGATCAGAGCCTAACTAAATGACATAAGAGACTAAAAGCACAATTCTAAGGATCAATAAATCCAGGAGCAGGTTCTCTGAAAAGATATACACAACCAACAAGCCTTTAAGCAGACTCATAAAAAAAAAAAGGCAGAGACCCAAATAAACAATCAGAAATGAAAAGGGGACATTACAACTGATATCAAAGAAATACAAAGGACTGTAAGAAATTACTATGAAGAACTGTATGCCAAGAAATTTGAAAACCTAGATGAAATGGATAAATTTCTAGAAAAATATAATCTTCCAAAACTGAATGAAGAAGAAGCAGAAAGCCTGAACAGACCAATAACAGCAGATGACATTGAAGCAGTAATCAAAATCTACTGACACACAAAAGCCCTCGGCTGGATGGTTTCACAGGAGAATTCTACAAAGCATTAAGGAAGAGCTAACCCCTATCCCTCGCAGACTATTCCAAAAGTCCAGAAGATGGAAGGCTCACAAACTCTTTCATGAAGCCAGCATCACTCTAATCCCAAAGTCAGATAAAGACCAACAAAGAAAAGAAAACTTCAGGCCAATACTGCTGATGAACATAGTTTGCTAAATCCTCAACAAAATGTTCCCAACTATATCCAGTAATACACTAAAAAGACCATACACCATGATCAAGTGGGATTCATCCCAGGGATGCAAGGAAGGTACAATATTTGCAAATCAATAAATGTAATACATCACATAAACAAAAGCCAAAGACAAAAATCACATGGTCATATCAACAGATGAAGAAAAAGCATTTGATGAGGTACAGCACCCATTTATGATAAAACCACTCAGCAAAGTAGAACAGAGGGAGCACTGGTCAACACAATGAAGGCCACATACGAGAGACATACAGCCAACATCATACTCAAAAGGCAAAAGCTAAAAGCTTTCCCATTAACATTAGCAAGAAGACAAGGATGTCTGCACTCACCACTCCTATTCACAACACAGTATGGAAGTCCCTAAGCCACAACGATCAGACAAGAAAAAGAATAAAATGCATCCAAATCGGAAAGGAGAAAGCGAAACTGTCACTGTTTGCAGATGACATAATAGTGTACATAGAAAATCCTACAGGCTCCACCAAAAAAAAAAAAAATACTTGACCTAGTAGTGAATTGGCAAAATAGTGGGAGGATACAAAGTGACATTCAGAAATCGATGGCATTTTTGTACATCAAACAATGAAAAGCCAAGAAACTAAATCAGGAAAAAAATCCCAAGTGATTATAGCAACAAGAAAAATAAAATACCTCGGAATAAATCTAACCAAGGCGGTAAAGACCTGTAGTCAGAAAACTATGTAAAACTGAAGAAAGAAATTAAGGAAGACACAAATAAATGGAGGCATGTACCATGTTCATGGACTGGAAGAATTATCATCAAAATGTCCATACTAACCCAAAGCAATTTACAGATTCAACGCAATCCCTATTAAAGTACCAATGACATATTTTACAGATTAGATATAGAACAAACATTTCAAAAATTTATATGGAACCATAAATGACCCAAATAGCTGCAGCAATTTGAGAAAGGAGAACAAATAGGGGGGATTACATACCTGATATCAAACTGTATTAAAAGGGCCACTGCAATCAATACAGCCTGGTACTGGCATAAGAATAAACGCATAGATCAATGGAACAGAATAGAGAGCCCAAAATAAACCTAACTCTCTATGCTCAATTAGTATTTGACAAAAGGGACAGAGGCATAAAATGAAGCAAAAATAGTTTTCTTCAACAAATGATGCCTGGGAGAGCTAGACAGCTATGTGCAAAAAAATTGAAACCCAATCACCAACTTACACCAAACACAAAAATAACTCAAAGTGATAAAAGAGTTCAATATAAGTCACAACACCATAGAAGTCCTACAGAACAACATAGCAGGAAAATTTCAGGTATTCTGTGCAGCAATATTTTCACCAGTATGTTCCCTAGAGGATGGAACTAAAGGAAAGAATAAACAATGGAATCTCATAAAAAATGAAAAGCTTTTGCATGGCTAAAGAAAACAGCATTAAAATGAAAAGAGTACCAACTATGTGGGAAAACATATTTGCCAATGATACCGTGGACAAGGGTTTGATCTCCAAAATTTATATATTGGAGATCAAATCAATAATATAATATAATATATATTTATATTATTACAACTGACACGACTCCACTTCCAGGTAGAAAAACAATCCAATTAAAAAAATGTGCAAAAGACCTGAACAGACACGTCTGCAAGGAGGACATACAGAGTGCTCAGAGGCATATGAAAATATGTTCAGCATCACTAGCCATCAGAAAGATGAAATTAAAACCATGACAAGATACCAGTTCACACTGGTTCAGAATGGCATCATCACCAAATCAACAAACAACAGGTGTTGGAGAGGTTGTGGATAAAAGTGAACCCTAGTACACTGTTGGTAGGAATGGAGACTGTTACAGCTACTGTGGGAAAACAGAATGGAATTTCCTCAGAAACTAAAATGGAACGGCTTTTTGACCAGGCAATTCCACTGCTGGGATTATATCCTAAGAACCCTTAAATGCCAATGCAAAAGAAGCCATGTACCCAAATATTTATAGCAGCACAATTTACAATAGTCAAGTGCTGGAAACAACCTAAGTGACCATTAGTAAATGAAAGGATCAAAACACTATGGTATAATTATACGATGGAATACTATGCCAGCAGAAAGAAAGAAGGAGCTCCTACCCTTTGCGACAGCATGGATGGAACTTGAGAGCATTATGCTAAGTGAAATAGCCAGACTGTGAAAGACAAATACCATAGGCTCTCATCTTTAAGTGGAATCTAATCAACAAAACAGATAAGCAAGCAAAATATAACTAGAGATACTGAGATTAAGAACAAACTAACAGTAACTAGAGGGGAGGTGGGAGGTGATAATGAGGGGAAAATGGGGATGGTTTTTCAGGAAAAAACTGTAAGGACACATGGACAAAACAAGGGGTTTGGAATCAGGGGAGGGAGGTGGGGGGTTGCTGGGGCGGGTGGGGAGTGGTGGACAGAAAGGCAGACAACTGTACTTGAACCACAGTTTAAAAAACTTTATCAGTTAGTATTACTGCTCTGTGTCTTTTGAAAATGCTTTACTTACTAGGAAACCATTCATTGAAGGTGTGAATGTAGGAAACTGCATATCAACCTCTATTTATAGTTAATTTTTTTCTTTTCCTTTCCTCTGTGTGTCCTATAAGGCATATAAATGCTATGTATCATGTCTTCACAGGAAAGCTTTTGTCCTCTCACTCCTACAGACAATGCAGTGTATATATCACTTAGATGAGTTTTTTGTGGCACAATACTTCCCTACCAAAAAGCACACTCCTCACTGCTTTGTCTGTTCCTACTGTCACTGCCCAACAGAGAAATATAGAATAGGGAAGTATTTAAAAAAAAAAAACAACCCAGCCATTAATGTATTCACCTACAGGATCGTTCTTTTAAAACTGAGAGCTTTCTTTGACAGCAACTTTCATCTGGTACCTGTCCCATGTATGAGAAAGTTTTATTTAAGGGCACTATAATTGTTTTCTTGAACTAAACTTTTTTGCAAAAGGCATATATGCATTATTTCATCAAGTATTTTCCAGTGATATTCTCTGCTGACAACCATGAACCATACTGAAGACAGAAATGTTTAAAACTTGACAGGAAGGTTCTGGCAGAATTGTGCTAGGGACGATTAGCAAACACAGCTGCTTACTGTTCCAATCAATCATCTGTGCCTAATTATCCAGCACAATGTCAGGAAGCCCTAGAAATATCTATAGGTAACCGTCAGGTTTAACATCTGCAAGTTTACAGTGACTCTTCCTACCAAGGTAGATTAAACTGTTCTTAATAACACTGCTCAACAGCTTCCAAGTTATATAATTCTAGGGAACAGAAAAATAGGTTTCAGGGTTGAACATAAATGCTTTTACACTTCTAGTGTAACAACCCCATGGCAATGACCTAAAGTATTAATCATAAATGAGGAACAAATCCAACTCTTAGGCTATTATCATCTTAACTGATAGAAATTGCTTGGGAAATAGACCAAACAAAGAGAAAAAGTAACTGATAAGAGTCATATTCCAAACAATAGCAATCATCAACCTCTTTTAATTTCACATCTCCCAAATATTTTGTTTCAAAATAGTGCCATATGAAATTCCTATAGTTACTTACCATCACCTTCTATAACACGGTTGCAGTGGAAACAAACATCACCAAATAGCTGGAAAATGAAAAAGTAGTAAAAATTCAACATGTGTTAGAAATGAGCTTTAAAACACCAAACATTTAATATGATTTTATTTCTTCTACACTTAAAAACAAATAGCTGGCTACCTAAATCCGATTTTACCATTACTAAGAAAACATGTAGCAGTTGACTAATTTTTTACCTGTTATGATGAAAAATAATTTACTTTTCATTACTAGCAAGAAACAAAAAAAGGCTCTGGAGGTGTTCCAGATTTAAGGAAGCTAAAGGAACATGACAACCCTAGCCAGAGTTTAGTCCTACAGTGGAAAAAAGATTTCCAAGAGAATCCTTTGTAGCTGAAATATTGATAAGCTTAAATTCATAAAAGTGTATCTAGTATCCAATGAGTACATACAATACCTGTTATAGTGGGTTTCACAATATGCCAGGCCCTTCCTTTCATAATGGCGATGTCCAAGAAATGGTTTTTCACACTTGGCACAAACAAAATGCTGAAAAAAAAATTGCTACAGGTCATTTTTGATTTGCCATATTTTACTTATCAAATGAAGTAAAACTGTAAAGTTATACTATCCTCAGGGAAGGGACATGAATGTTTGAGGTAGCAGTTTCATTCAGCCATAGGTACTCCTGCAGCAATTTCAGTCTTAATTCAGGTGTCTTTGACAAGCGAAGCCCAGCCTATTCAAACATCACAAAATGAGAAGCCAGGTGAATGTCTGAGCAACATCTGTAAGCAAGGGCTGCTGCTGGAGATGGACCATGACACTTCTCTCAGGAAAATTTAAGAACAGACTTCTGGCCAAGATGGAGGCGTAGGTAGATACGCTTTGCCTCATCCTGAAACCATAATAAGAAGGATCACAACTCACTTCAAACCTAAAAACAACCAGAACTGCCAGAAAATCAAACTGTATGGAGCTCTGACAACCAAGGATTTAAAGAAGAAATATCCATCCAGATGGGTAGGAGGAGCAGAGACAGGGAATTAGGGTGAGAGGACGTGGTGTGGCGCTGCTGGTTGAACCAGTGTTCTGACATTCATGTGTGGCGGTAAAAATCAGGATGGACACCTGGGGAGTAAGCAATCCCAGCCCCAGGATACACTGCACAGGCCAGGGTTCCAGTGCCAGAGGAAAAAGGCCTCATAATTTCTGGCTGTAAAACCAGTGGGGGGGCGCTGGCTGGTATAGCTCAGTGGACTGGGTGGCAGACCTATGAACCAGAGGGTCGCTGGTTCGATTACCAGTCTAGGGCATAAGCCTGGGTTGCAGGCTAGGTCTCCACTAGGGGGGCACATGAGAGGCAACCACACATTGATGTTTCTATCTTTCTCTTCCCCTCTCTCTAAAATAATAAATAAAATCTTTTTAAAAAAGACATTGGGGTGGGGGGGTGTTGGGGGTGGCAGAAATAACTGCTGGTCTCCAAAGAAAGTCCGTTTAAAGGACCCATGCAGCCCTAGAACATAGGGCAAACCCACCTACTCTTGTATTTAGCACCAGGGCAGCAGCTAGAAGGGTGCCAATCACATACAGGAAGTGGGAAAATTGGGGAAAGTGACTGGAAACAGGGTGAGAACTGAACAAGCAGCATTATTTCCTCTCCAATCCCTTCCCCACAGTGCCACAAAGCAGCGAAGCGGATTGCCTCACCCTGGGGAAAACCTAAGGCTCTGCTCCATACACCATAACAGGTGCACCAAGACAAAGAGTCAAAGCTCCTCTACCTAATACACAGGAACAAACATAGGAAGGTTACCAAATTGAGGAGACAAAGAAATATGGCCCAAATGAAAGAACAGATCAAAATTCTAGAAAAAGAACTAAGCAAAACTGAGACAGGCAACATATCAGACACAGAGTTCAAAACATCGGTGACAGGGTGTGGAGAGAAATCACTGAGTATAGCAAATGCGTAAGGGAAGAAATGAAGGCTACACTAAGTGAAAAAAAGAAAAACCCACAGGGAACCAACAGTTAAGAGAAGGAAGCCGGAGTTCAAATCAATGATCTGGAACATAAGGAAGAAATAAACATTCATGGGGAACAAAATAAAGAAACAAGAATTCAAAAAAATGAGGGGAGAATAAGACGACTCTGGGACATCTCCAAATGTGCTAACATCTGATTCACAGGGATGCCAGAAGGAGAACAGAAAAGAGCAAAAAATTGAAAACTTATTTGAACAAATAATGAAAGAAAACTTTCCTAATTTGGTGAAGGAAACAGACATATAAGTCCAGGAAGCACAGATAGTACCAAACAGGTTGGAACCAAAGAGGGCAAACCAAAACACATCAAAATTAAAATGCCAAAGATTAAAGCTAGAGAATCATAAAAGCAGCAAAAGAAAAGCAGAGAATTACCTACAAAGGAGCTCCCATAAGACTACCAGCTGATTTCTGAGGGTGAAAGATGGCAGTGAGGTAGGTGGGAGCTGAACCACTTGCTTGTGCACCCAACTGGGACACCTAGCCAATCTTCTGAAGAACAGAGTAACGGCCAACAGAATCCCAGGTTATATAAAGTTTGGAAGCCAAAGACTGCAGAGGATGTTTAAAAACAGATGGCAAGGAGATCGTGTAGGCTGACGGGATGGTCACTGGGGCCTGTGCAGGGACCATAGCTGCTGTGGTCCCAGGGACCGGTGCCAGGGACTGCGGCTACCACAGGAGCTTTGGAAGACAGCCAGATCAGCACTTATAACTTAACAGCTTCCTTTCCTCCCAGAGCAGGGAAGCCAGTCTCATACCAGGAGAGACCTGCATGTTTGAAGTCGCTTGGGGGATAAAGTCACAGTGAGAGACATACAGAGGCAGTGTTTCCTGGCTAGGATAATACCAGAGAAACTGGGGAGCGGGTGACACCTGGAGATGGGAGAAGAGTTAGGCTGTGACTGACCCTGACGCAGCAGTCTCTGGACTGGTCAGAGAGTTGGGCTGTGTGAAAAGCTGGACACTTGCTAAAAATGGCTGGCCACAACCAAGGAGAATTCACTAAAAAAAAAAAAAAAGCCTTCAGCCACTGGACAAGGAACTCTCCTGTGTTGCGGCCAGGCCAGCAAAGAATGAGGAGGAAGGGTGTAATTTGTTCCAAATCAGGGCACCTCATGGACTGATCAAAGTTGGGCAGTAGGGGCTCAGTGGGGTAGTGACTTAATTTAACTTAATTGGGAAACTATTAAAGAGACTCAGAGACTTAATTTAATAGGGAAACTAAACTGCCCTGAAGGGAATATGCATGTACAGTGACCAGGCCAGCAAAGAAGGAGGAGGGATGGCAAGTTGCTCCCACACGGTGCACCTCATGGACTAATCAAAGAGTGGAATGACAAGGTAGATTAAAGGTGTCCACTGGGCACATATGGACTGTGGGAGCTGCACGGTGCTCTGAGGGCTAGGGCTGGAGGCTGGACACCTGTGAATATTGGAGCCTGGACCAAGCTCCCAACACAAAGCCACAGGAAAGGGAAAAAAAAAGGAGCCCAGCCCCTCTCTGCCTGGAGCTTCCAGAAGACCAGCAGAACCCAGTTGGCAGGATTAAAGTCAGCAGGACGCTTTTTTTTTCTTCCAAGTGTAAGACAATGAGACCTGGAGCTGTGAAAGGACCAAAGACAGACCCAGAGAGAGATCAGAAGGATAACCTCAACAACTGAGACAGAATTCACTCTGATACGCTATAGAACTTGCATTTTATTTTTACTTTTTATTTTTGTTACTGTTATTATTTTTATTATTATTGACCTTTTTATTTCTCTTCCTTCTGTTTAGTTTTCTTTCTTTTGTTTGTTTAATTTCATTGTTTGACTGGTTTTCTTTGTTCTCCCTTTCATATTGCATTTTAATTTCTCTTCCTTCACTTCACTCATATACCAATGACGCACTAATCTTGGTCTTCTACTTTTTAAAAAAAATTCAGGTCATGCATTTCTTGTCATATTATTATTGTTCCGATTCCCACACAGCACCCTTCCATGGTCTTAGTCCATTTCATTATCTTCCTGTGCTTTATTACTGTTGCGGTTAATGTCTTTGCCTCGCACACTACAAGTTTCTAGCACTTACTCTCACTATATCTCACCATCTAACTTAGCATAAGCACTCTGCTTTCTGGAGTCAGTGTTCTCTTTTTCCTCTAATAAGAATCTTATTTCTTTTTCGCCTCTTATAAAAAGTGGCTAGTTGGGTGAAATATCATGGTTATTGCTGTACTTCTCCACAGGATCTCCTATGCGTTCTCTACTTGTTAGCACTTTAATTCCCATAGAATATTCTCCCACTGTGTTACTCCATTTCACCTTTGCCCTGCCCCAGATCACATACAAGAAAAGATGGGAGTTGTAAATACCAGTAAATCTGCTAGAGGGGAGAACCCACCAACAAAGGAGCTATCAAGAGGCAAAGACCAAGCACAACAAGAGAGCCCACACAAATGGAAAAAAAGGGCAACCCTAGAGCATCTAGACAAGGAGATTAATAAGAGAAAGCACCACTAAGTCCCACAGAACTCCTACCACACCCTTTGTGCACCCTACAAAGACAGTTGGCAAACGAGAGCATCAGGAATTGCAGAAACAAACAAAAAGGCTCATCTAAAGTGGGAAGACAAAAAAACCCCCTTCAATCAAAAGGCATGGAAGACTGCTCAGTAAAAGAGCTAAATGAATGGAGGTAAGTAAATTAACAGGTACAGAATTCAAAAGGATGGTTATAAGGATGCTCAAGAAACTCACTGACAACTACTATGCACTGAGTGGGAACTACAAGAGTATGAAAAAGGAAATAGAAACTATCAACAAGAACAAGAAAGAAATGAAGAATACAATCTGAAATAAAAAAATACAGTAGAGGGAATGACAAGCAGGCTGGCATGAAGCAAAAACCAAATTAGTGAGCTGGAAGACAAGGTAGAAAGAAAAACCCAGGGAGAGCAACTATATGAAAAAATACTAAAAAAATATGAAGATAACTTAAGGGAACTACAAGATAATATGAAACACAACAATTTTCGAATCACAGAGAAACGAGAAGGAGAAGAAAAGGAGGAAGGGATAGAAAAGCTGTTTGAAAAATAATGACAGAAACTTTCAGAACCTGGAGAGGGGAAAAAGCCATGCATGTTCAGAAAGCACAGCAAGTCTCAATCAAGATGAACTCAAAGAGGCCCAATCCAAGACACACCATATTTAAAATGCCAAGTTTAAAAGACAAAGAGAGAACCTTAAAAGCAGCAAAGGAGAAAAAAGAAGTAACATACAAGAAAACTCCAATTTGGCTAGCAACAGATTTCTCAACAGAAATGCCACAAACCAGAAGGGAATGTTAAGAAATATTCCAAGTAATGAAAAGCAAAGGCCTATAACCAAGACTAGCCTAACCAGCAAGGCTCTCAGTTAAAATGGAGGATGAAATAAGGAGTTTCCCAGACAAAAGTAGACTGAAAGAATACACCTTCACCACACCAGCACTGCAAGATATGCTAAAGGGACTGCTTTATGAAGAGAAAGAGCCCTTGCTGGTGTGGCTCAGTGGTTGAGTGTTGGCCTGTGAACCAAAGAGTTGTCAGTTTGATTCATGGTCTAGGGCACATGCCTGGGTTACAGGCCAGGTCCCTGGTGGGAAGTGTGTGAGAGGCAGCCGCATATTGAGGTTTCTCTCACTCTCTTTCTCGGAGCACTTTTCCCCCTCTTGAAAAATAAATAAATAAAATCTTAAAAAAAAAAAGAATAGGAGGAAAAAGAGTGAGAGGGAGGAACACAGGTATGAAGGAGGGAAAATGAATAAGTAACTATCAAAATTAAGTTTAAATGTAAATGGATTAAATGTTCCAATCAAAACATAGGAGCTGAATGGATAAGAAAACCTTACCTGCACATATGTTGCCTGTAAGAGATTCACCTCAAAACAAAAGACCTACACAGACTGAAAGTGAAAGATTGGAAAAAAAAAACTCAAGTAAATGGAGAGGGAAAAAAACCAGGTAGCAATACTTATATCAGACAAAATAGACTTCAAACCAAGGCCATACAAAGAAACACAGAAGGATACTTCATAATACTCAAGAATCCACCAATAAAACATAAACATTATAAACATATATACACTCAACATAGGAACACCCAAATGTGTAAGAAAAATCTCGGAGGACTTTCAGAAAGATATAGAAAGCAACACATTTATACTAGGGGATTTTAACACACCACTGTCAACAAGGATAATGCGCCATTACATTGTAACCATGTAACATTGAACAATGTAACCAGAAGGGCAGGGCCAGAGGGATAATGGCAGAGAATAGGGGAAGGGGCACCATGGAACATGTATAAAGGACACATGGAAAAAGCCAAAGGGGGTAAGGTCAAGGGTGGGAGGTGGGGATGGGTGGAGCAGGGGGTCATTGTGGGGTGAAAATGAAGACTACTGTACTTGAATTAAAAAAAGGATTATCAGCTGATTTCTCAAAAGAAACCTTACAGGCAAGAAGGGGCTAGAAAGAAGTATTCAAAATTATGAAGGCAAGGACCTACAACCAAGATTACTCTATCCATCAAAGCTATCATTTAGAATGGAAGAGCAGATAAAGTGCTTCCCAGATAAGGTTAAGTTAAAGGAGTTCATTATCACCAAGCCCTTTTTATATGAAATGTTAAAAGGACTTATTTAATAAAAAGAAAATCAAAACTATGAACAGTAAAATGTCAACTCGCAACTATTGACAACTGAATCTAAAAAACAAACAAAAAAAACCCCCAAACTAGGCAAACACCAAGAAAGGAACAGAATCTAGAGGATTATCAGCAGGGAGGGGGAAGAGGGAGAATAGAGGAAAATGTACAGGGATTAAGAAACATAATTGGTAGGTACAAAATACACAGGGAGATGTTAAGAAAAGTATAGGATATGGAGAAGCCAACTTATATGCATGACCCACAGACATAAAGGAATGATTGTTGGAGGGAAGGTGATACTCGGTGGAGGGGGCAAAAGGGGAAAAAAACCTGGGACAACTGTCACAACCTAATCAGTCAAATATGTTTCTAAAAAAGGAAAGAAATAAAGGATAAAATATCACATTCTGTATCATTATAAGAGCTCACAAAAACTGTATATTCCATATTTCTAATTTTCTATAAAGTCAGTTGTCTTCAAAATCTTCATATTTAATTTCTAAAAATCCCCTTATCTTGGTAACACATCCGAACCAAGGAAATTAAAAAGTACTATTTGCCCCTACATCATTTAGAATTTACCTCCACATGCCACTGTTTTCCCATGGCATTTACCACGCGCCCTTCAATGGGCCTTCGACAAGCGCCACATATGGGGACTCCCATTTTGTCATGGCATGGCAAGCAATACAGTTCTCCTTTCAGCTCCCGGGCATCAGCAGTCAGCTCCTTCCTGTCCATGAGAAAGATACTCAAGTGAATACCATCAAGAGATGAAAAAAAACAGGCAATGATGTGGCTAACACTTTTAGAAGGTTTTTGAAGATATCACTATAACAATCCCTGTAACTTCTTTTCCCTCCTGGTGATCAGAGTAACGTGAATTAACAGGTTTGAATAGGTTTCAGATCCCTACCAAAACATCAATATCATATAATAATGATAAAATGTACCAATAAGTCAGATATATACCACCACACTGGTCATATCTATCATTTCCTTGACTATTATCACAATATAGTCCATTTGTTGTCTCTAAAAAGCTAGAGAATAATAACAATACTGAGGACAGACTCAGTGATATTATCTTTCTAAAATAACTGAGGAGTTTAGAGACTACTTCCATTTAATAATAATTATTTAAAGTGTCACAAGCTTTCAAGAATAGTTATATGTGAATAGGAATAGACAAATGACCAGAATTTTCTGTTTCCCAATGCTTAAATATGCTATTATTTTCAGTCCCCTGTGTCAATACATATGTCCGAGATAGCCTCAATTAGTCAAATGGACTTGTTTGAATTTCATGTTTTTAAATAATTCTTTACAAATGCTAAAGGAAAATGAGAAGTATCCTACCAGAGGGAGGATAGGCAAGAAAACCAGGTAAGGCACAAATTAAAAATCACAAAAAAGATGAGGTGGCTGTACTAACACCACAAAGCTGTTTTCTTGACCTTTTGCCTACCTTATGTCTTCCCCTAGTAGAATTTAGCATGTAAGCTCATATTCATTACGGTAAAGTATCTTTTTCATTTAAATTTTTATATTATATAACAAACTCAGAAAATCATAGCCCAACAAAAAAAATCCCCCTTAGATGTAATTTAAGATATGTTGAGATAATACCCTAATTAGTACAACTGTAGAAGCTATATATGTATACAAAGATAAGACTCTTAAAAGCTCTTTTTGAATCCTACAATGGAAAAGCAGTTTTTGAGATGATCTGGGATATTTTAATATGGTTTGAATATTCCCAGATCTGTACATGCACATCCACGTGCACACACACAAAGTGTGCTGCACACCCAGTCAAATGGGGCAAAATGTTAATTGATGAAGCTAAATGATGGGCAAGTAGGTATTCTTTTATTATTCTCTTGACTGTTCTATGGGTTTAAAGTTTTCCAGATTAAAAGTTGGAAAAAACCAATTTGATTTGCAAGTATAACAGAAATATAGAGAAATGTGATCTTTTATTTCCAACCTTTGTGCAATAACAAAGAAATCACAATACCCGCAGTTGGCACAGTTGAAATGGTCTGGATGGTAAGGGTCATTCTTGAAAATCAAAGGCTGTTCATCAATGATGGCGTGGCATTTCTGGCAGATGTATTTTCCAAGGCCCCTGGCTTTCTCACGATTATGACAGGGGCGACACAGATGTCTAAACAAAACCAAAACTGTTTTAGAAACTTAAATAAAATATAAGGTCCTTCCTAATGATTAAAAAAAACATGCTTCTTCTATCTTCCAAAAGAAATTAAGGAAACTATTTCTTTAAAAATCACTGCTGACTTAAAAAGAGCAGAATCAACCCACTACTTTTTATATAAAATGTTATTTATTCCAGTCCAAGTAATCTGACTGATACTTAAACTGTATTTTAAGTACCTGTAACTCTTTTTCTCAGACCAGGAACAAAAGTGGCAGCAAAGCACTGCTGCACAAAAAATGCAGGGCCCTCTCCTAACAGGCAACAGTTCTGAGTCCCTGTACCTTAAATTCAGTATCCTAAAGCACTGCCTTATAGTCCCATGAGAACATAGACATGACCTTGAAGTAGTCACTTTATCTACCCACATCTGACAAGGATAAAAACTCCTACCTGCCAGCATTTTTGACAAACCCGATGTCTGCCAGGACTTGCTGGCAGAGGTCGCAGCGGAAGCACTCAGGGTGCCAGCTGTTGTTCATTGCTTTGATAACTCGGCCAATGATGAACTCACCTGTGGAAAGGGACACAAAGCATATCCAATGTGGTGTTTTACTGCTAAAAGCAGTTGGGGAAAAAATACATTTAAACCTTTCTCCACAAATAGGGACTTTTTATGTATGTGTCTACCACAGTAAGCACTATATCAGCAAAATGTTTTCTATTTCATCTGTATCCTTCCTTTTGACTCTGTAGCTATATTTTCAGGCTGTCTTATCACATCTCCGAATCTGGCTTTCCTTTTACAAACAATGTACTGGACTCCCTTGAATGTCTTTTCGTAACTTCTGGTCATCATTGACACAGAAAACTGAAATCCACAGAACATATTCTTGTAACCAGTGCTTAATTTCTTCTTTCATTAAATCTTTGCAACATTCTAATCAATTTCTCCAATCTCTGGAGACCTTTTAGTAGGGCTGTTAGCAACCAGTGAAGGGGTTAAGGTGCAAGCAAGCCCACCATTTCTGCAACACACAAGCAATCTTTCTGTTCACAGGCCAGTGCTCAATCTACTGAGACACACCAGCCAGGGCTACGAAACACAGGTAATCTTTCAGCATCTATGTACCACACATTTTTCTCTCTCCTGGAAAACCCAAAAGTAAGTAGGTATAGTTTGCATTAACAGGGGAAATGAACATTCTAAAAGCTCATCTAACAGAAGTTCTCGTTTGTCCTAAAATACTTGTATAATATAAGTCATTAAAAATCATTTCTCTTTCCTTTTAAAATTTTTAAAAAGTTTATTTATTTATTTTAGAAAGGGGGAAGGGAGGGAGAAAAAGAGGGAGAGAAACATCATGTGAAAGAGACATTGATAGGCTGCCTTATGCACACAAGCTGACTGGGGACTAAATTTGCAACCTTGGCATGGGGACTAAATTTGAATGGGAGTTAAACTGGTGACTTTTTGGTTTGTGGAATGATGCTCAACCAACTGAGCCACACTGGCTAGGGCTTCTCTCTGGTTTTCAAATAATTTAAAAAATTTATTTACTGATTTGTTTTAGAGAGAGAGAGGAAGGGAGAGATGGGAGGGTAGGAGAGTCAGAGAGAGACAATTAATTTGTTGTGCCACTTAGTTATGCATTCATTGGTTGATTCCTTTATGTGTCGTGACCGGGGATCGAACCCACAACCTTGGTGTATTGGGATGATGCTCTAACCAACTGAGCAATTCAGGACCTCTCTCCAGGTTTTTATACTCTTTAGGTTTGTTATATATTGATAATAGGAAAGAGGGCTGGCAAATTACCTAAATGTTACTTATAATGACAACCAAAAACCACTGATACTTTAGCAGTGTTAAATAGCTTAATTTTGAAACTTACTTTTATTTTACATTCAACAGTAAAACTTACCACATTGATGACAGCAAGGTGCAAAGAGCATCTGAAAATCATGTTCGCAGTACTTCCTTCCTTCAAACTGAAACAGAAAGTACTTGTAAATATTAAATAACCAGAGAATAAACACAATTATTCTCCAGAGACAAAAAGAAAGATGGTTTGTAACTCAGAACTCTACTACTGAGATTTTTAAAAGCAGATATACTTCTGTATCTTCCATACAACTACATGGGGGCACAGGAAAGAAAGAATGAACAAGTTGAGACCAGAACTAATAGTTATTAGCTATTCTTTTTTTAAATTTATTTTTATTTTAATCATTGTTCAAATACAGTTTTCTCCTTTTTACTCCCAATACAGTCCCCCGCAACCCTCCCCACTTCCCTCCCATTACCACCCTCCCCTTAGTTTATGACCATGGTGTCGTTTATGTTTGTTCCTGTGAACCCTTCCCACTGTCCCCTTAAATTCCCTCTACTCTCTTCTGTGGGGCACTGTCAGCCTGACCTCTATTTCAGGTCTTTGGTTATATTTTGCTTGTTTCTTTGTTTTGTTATATAGGTTCCTGTTAAAGGTTGAGATCATATGGTATTTGTCTTTCACTGACTGGCTTGTTTCACTTAGCATAATGTTTTCCAGCTCCATCCACGCTGTTGCAAAGGGTAGGAGCTCCTTCTGTCTTTCTGCTGCATTAGAATTCCATTGTGTAAATGTACCACAGTTTTCTGATCCATTCATTTACTGATGGGCATCTTGGTTGCTTCAGCACCTAGCTATTGTAAATTGTGCTGCTATGAACATGGGGATGCATAGGTTCTTTTGAATTGGTGTTTTAGTATTCTTAGGATAGAGTCCCAGCAGTGGAATTGCAGGGTCAAAGGGCAGATCCATTTTTAATTTTCTGAGGAAGTTCCATACTGCTTTCCATAGTGGTTGCACAAGTCTGCAGTCCCACCAGCAGTGCACTAGGGACCCCCTTTTCTTTCACAACCTCTCCAGCACTTGTTGTTTGTTTGCTTTGTTTATGATGGCCATTCTGTCTGGTGTGAAGTGGTATCTCATTGTGGTTTTAATTTGCATCTCTCTGATAGCTAGCGATATTGAACATCGTTTCATGTGTCTTTGGATTTTCTGTATGTCCTCCTTGGAGAACTGTCTGTTCAAGTCCTTTACCCACTTTTTTAATTGGATTCCTTGTCTTCTTAGAGTGCAGTCTTGTAAGTTCTTTATATATTTTGGAGATTAAACCCTTGTCTGAGGTATCATTGGCAAATATGTTTTCCCCATACAGTTGGTTCTAATTTTGATACTGTTTTCTTTAGCTGTGCAGAAGCTTTTAATTTTGATGAGGTCCCATTTGTTTATTCTTTCCTTTATGTCCCTTGCTCTAGGGGACAAGTCAGTAAAAAAAATTCTTCGTGAAATATCTGAGATTTTCCTACCTACATTCTCCTTTAGGACTTTAATGGTATCACATTTTATATTTAAGTCTTTTATCCACCTTGAATTTATTTTTGTATATGGTGTAAGTTGGTGCTCAAGTTTCATGTTTTTGCATGTGGCTGTCCAGTTCTCCCAACACCATTTATTGAAGAGGCAATTTTAACTCCATTTTATGTTGCTGCCTCCTTTGTCAAATATTAATTGACCATAGAGACTTGGGCTTATTTCTGGGCTCTCTGTTCTGTTCCATTGGTCTACGTGCCTGTTTTTATGCCAGTACCAGGCTGTTTTGATTACAGTGGCCTTGTAGTATAGTTTAGTGTCGGGTATTGTGATCCCTCCTACTTTACTCTTCTTTCTCAAAATTGCAGCAGCTATTCGGGGTCATTTATAATTCCACATAAATTTTTGAAGTGTTTGTTCTATGTCTGTGAAATATGCCATTGGTACTTTAATAGGAATTGTATTGAATGTGTAAATTGCTTTGGGTAGTATGGACATTTTGATGATATTAATTCTTCCAATCCATGAACAGGGTATATGTTTCCATTTGTCTGTGTCTTCCTTGATTTCCTTCTTCAGTGTTGTGTAGTTCTCTGAATACAGGTCTTTTACCTCTTTGGTTAGGTTTATTCCTAGGTATTTTATTTTTCTTTTTGCTATTTCAAATGGGATTTTTTCTTGATTTCTGCTTCTGCTGTTTCATTGTTGGTGTACAGAAATGCCATTGATTTCTGGATATTGACTTTGTATCCTGCTGTTTTGCCAAATTCATTTATTAGGTCAAGCAGTTTTTTGGTAGAGTCTATAGGATTTTCTATGTATACTATCATGCCATCTGCAAACAGTGACAGTTTTGTTTCCTCCTTTCCAATTTGGATGCCTTTTATTTCTTTTTCTTGTCTGATCACTGTGGCTAAAACTTCCAGTACTATATTGAATAGAAGTGGTGAAAGTGGACAGCCTTGTCTTGTTCCTGATCTTAGTGGAAAAGATTTTAATTTTGCCCATTGAGTATAATGTTGGCTGTAGGTGTCTCATATATGGCCTTTATTATGTTGAGGAATGGCCCCTCTATTCCCACTTTGCTGAGTGTTTTTATCATGAATGGGTGCTGTACCTTATCAAATGCTTTTTCTGCATCAATTGATATGATCATGTGGTTTTTGTCTTTGCTTTTGTTTACGTGATGTATTACATTTACTGAGTTGCAAATATTGAACCATCCTTGCATCCCTGGAATGAATCCCACTTGGTCATGGTGTATGATCTTTTTAATGTATTGTTGTATGCGGTTTGCCAGTATTTTGTTGAGCATTTTAGCGTCAATGTTCATCAGTGGTATTGGCCTGAAGTTTTCTTTCTTTGCTGTGTCTTTATTTGGTTTTGGAATTAGGATGATGGTGGCCTCATAAAAAGAGTTTCGGAGACTCCCATCTTTTTGGATTTTTTGGAATAGTCTGTGAAAGATAGGGGTTAGCTCTTCCTTAAATTGCTTTGTAGAATTCTCCTGTGAAACCATCTGGTCCAGGGCTTTTGTGTGATGGGAATTTTTTGATTACTGCTTCAAGTTCTTTTGCTGTTGTTGGTTTGTTCAGGCTTTCTGCTTCTTTTTCATTGAGCTTTGGAAGATTATATTTTTCTAGAAATTTGTCCATTTCATCTAGGTTTTCAAATTTTTGGCTTACATTTCTTTGTAGTAATTTCTTACAATCCTTTGTCTTTCTGTGATATCTGTTGTAATCTCTCCTCTTTCATTTCTGATTGTGTTTAACTGGGTCTTCTCTCTTTTTTTCTTGATGAATCTGCTTAAAGGCTTGTCGATTTTGTTTATCTTTTCAAAGAAACCAGCTCTTGGATTCATTGATCCTTAGAATTGTGCTTTTAGTCTCTATGTCATTAATTCTCCTCTGGTCTTGGTTATTTCCTTCCTTCTGCTTGCTCTGGGCTGCCTTTGTTGTTGTTCCTCGAGTTCTTGTAGACGTAGGGTTAGGCTGCTTGTTTGGAATGTTTCTAACCTTTTTAGGTGGGCCTGTATAGCTATGAACTTCCCCCTCAGGACTGCCTTGGCAGTGTCCCATAAGTTTGGGTTGTTGTGAGTTCGTTTTCATTTGTTTCCAGAAACCTTTTGATTTTCTTCCCTAATATCATTCTTGACCCATTCCTTGTTAATAGCATGCTATTTAATCTCCATGATTTTGAGTGTTTTGGGTTTTTTCCTTGTGGTTGGTTTCTAGCTTCAGTCCCTTTTGGTCTGAGAAAATGCTTGGTATGATTTCAATTTCCTTGAAATTCTTGAGGCTTTTTTTGTGTCCTATCATGTGGTCTACCTTTGAAAATGTTCCGTGTACGTTTGAAAAGAATGTATATTTAGCTTCTTTTGGATGGAGGGCTCTGTATATATCAGTAAAGCCCATTTCCTCAAGGGTATTGTTCAATGCCACAATATGTTTGTTGATATTTTGTTTGGAAGATCTGTCCATTTTTGATAGTGGGGTGTTAAAATCCCCCACAATAATTGTGTTGCTGTCCATATCTTTCTTGAAGTCCTCTAAGATTTTCTTTATGTATTTGGGTGCTCCTATGTTGGGTGCGTATATATTTACAATATTTATGTCTTCTTGATGGATTCTTCCCTTGAGTATTATGAAGTGACCTTCTGGGTCTCTCTTTATGGACCTTTTTTGGAAGTCTATTTTTGTCTGATATGAGTATTGCTACCCCGGCTTTTTTTTCCTGTCCATTTGCATGGAAGATTTGTTTCCAGCCCTTCACTTTCAGCCTGTGTAGGTCTTTTAATCCTGAGGTGGGTCTCTTGTAGACAGCAGATATGTGGGTCATTTTTTCTTATTCATTCAGCTATTCTATGTCTTTTGATTGGAGCATTTAATCCATTTACGTTTAAGGTTATTATTGATAGGTACTTATTCATTGTCTTTTATGTACGTGTGTTCCTGTCTCTCTCTCTCTCTTTTCCCTCCCTTCCTTAAAGCAGTCCTTTTAGAATCTCTTGCAGAGCTGGTTTGGTCGAGGTGTAGTCTTTTAGACTTCTTTTGTCTGGGAAGCTTCTTATTTGGCCTTCTGTCTTGATCAAGAGCCTTGCTGGATATAGTAGCCTTGGTTGCAGACCTCTGGTTCTCATTACCTGGAGTATTTGTTGCCATTCTCTTCTGGATTGAAGTGTTTCCATTGAGAAGTCAGCTGTTAGCCTCACTGGGGCTCCCTTGTATGTTACTTCCTTTTTCTCCCTTGCTGCCTTTAAGATTCTTTGTGTTGAAATTTTGCCATTTTAATTATGATGTGTCTTGAGGTGGGCCTCTTTGGGTTCCTCTTGATTGGGACTCTCTGTGTTTCCTGGATTAGTGTGACTTTTTCTCTCATCAAATTAGGGAAGTTCTCCTTCATTACTTGTTCAACTAGGTTTTCGATCCCTTGCTCTTCTTCTCCTTCTGGTATCCCTATTATACGGATATTATTACGTTTCATATCGTCTTGCATTTCTCTTAATCCCTCTTCATTTTTTCTGAGCCTCTTTTCCTTTTCTTGCTCTTTCTGGACGTTGTTTTCTACTTTGTCCTCCAGCTCGCTAATCCAATCTTCTGCTTCATCGATCCTGCTTTACATTCCTTCTACTGTGTTCTTCAGTTCAGAAATTGTATTTTTCATTTCCTCTTGACCTTTGTTGAGAGTTTCTATTTCCTTTTTCATGTTTATATAGTTTTCAGTGAGGGTGATGTAGTTTCCCTCTAATTTCTGAAAGCTCATTGTGTGTTCATTGAACTTCCTGGTAATCATTGTTTTGAACTCACTATCTGATAGTTGAGATGCCTCTATTTCACTTAGCATTTTTCCTGAGGCTTCCTCGTTTCCCTTCAATTGAGGGTTGTTTCTTTGTTTTCTCATTATTTGTGGGTTTGTTCTTTTTTTTTTCTTGTTTGTTAATTTGATCTGTTCTGATTCCCTGTAATTATGGTGTGAACTTCTGTGGTAGAATATTTGTGAGATTCAGTGGTGCAGTCTCCTTCGTGTATCCTGGTGTTCACAACTTCCCCCTACTCTTTTTTTGTGATCAGTTGGAGGAGTAAGGCAAAATGGTTTAAGACAGCAAGACAGTATACTATGGTATGTACATTAGCAGCCAGTAGAGAAGAGATGGGTTATCCTTTGGCTCCTTATAGTGTTAACCGTGATCCTCCACCCCACTATCCACGTTTTAGAAAGGATGGAAAGAAGGTAAGACTCTTATTGGGGACGAGAGGATTGTTAGTTGGATCTAGAAAGCTGTGAGGCTTTGGGAGGTCAGATTCTAAGGTAGGGTTGGATTAAAGATTAGTATATAGGAGTAGTGTGTAAAAGAATAGCGACAACCCCCATAATAGTATAGTTCAGAAAATTGCAAAGTGGGCTGAGATCAGGTAGGGGTATTGAGAAGTATTTATAATTGTATAGACTAGGTCTTACTAACAGTAATAGTAAAGTGACAGTCTTGCGGCAGAATCGATGAGGTCTAGATAACAAGAATAAAGAGTATAGAACCTTGAGAGGTGTGTTAATGGAACACAGATGAAGGATAGTAACTTATCAACACCTTGTGGCTGAGATACCAGGGGGAACCTATCAAATGACAGTATAACCAGCCAAGCAAAGAAGATTATACAGAAAGAAAAAGAATACCAAAATATTAAAATAAAAAATGTCGGAAAAGTGAGAAAAAGATAATACAAATTTACAGTAACTTGCAAGATTAAAAAAAAAAGGAAAGAAAAGCAGAAGATGTAGTGCAGGAGAGATAAACTTGGAGTGGAAAGAATAATATTAGGATGAATGGTAGAGAAACATAAGGGACTGCGAGATAAAAATAGTAAGAATTGAAAAATAAAATGTCACATAAAACACAAGATAAAATCAATGAACCATCAACAGCCACAAAAACAAAACCAAACAAAACAAAAAAACAAAACAAAACAAAAACGAAAACAAAAAACCCCACAAAAAAAACCCTAAAACAAAACAAAAAAACCCCCCTCTTGTTGGTTTCTAACTGGCCAGACCAGTTTTTCTGATCTTGCTGGCTTCAGCTGGCTGAGGGACCTTTGAAATGCTTCTCTCTCTCCCAGCCACATCTCAGCAAGTCTGTCAGGTACCCCGGGCGCTCCTGAGCACAATGGCTCTCTGGATCTCACTTCCACGTTCTTTCGGACTCCGGGGTCCTGCAGGGTTCCAGCTGTATGATCTCAGGAGGCACGCGCGACGTTTTGGGATTCACTGCGCCCTCCCTGGGAATCGTAAAGGGGCGCGCCCCTCCCCCAAACTTTTGAAATTCGGGTTTTAGAATCACCCTAAGCACCTCGCCGAGACGGTTCCGGGTTCACAGCGCTGGCGAGTCAGTTGTCCCAAAGGTGCGCGAGCTGATTCCAGCTCTGTGTTCCCCAACGAACCGCACTCCGACCGGGTGTTGGCACCTTTCCCGGCTCCCCGGGTCAGGCTGGCTGGAAATTTCTGAGCCACTGCAGGAACGCACCAAGCGCCAAGTCCCTCCCGGGATCACGGCGCGTGATTCAGGCCTCCCTATGGGGCGGGAGCCGAGCCCGGCCAGGCTCTGTGCTCTCCACCGATCTGCACTTTCACCAGGCTAGGAGTGCGGGCGCTCTTCCAGGCTGCCCCTGTTCCTGTCCGCTAGAGGCCCTCACTTCTGCCAGGTCCCTGGGAGATTTTTTCCCAGTCCAACGGGCCAATCTGTTCCTTGTAGCAACACGTTCTCCCCTGGAGTTGCTCACCCCCCGAATTCGGGGGAGGGAGCAGCGACTCCCTTCTCCCGGAAGCCCTGAGGCAGACCCGGGAGCACCGGGCCTGGGGGCTGCATACCCCTAGACCCCGCGCTGATCCCTGGGCCCCTTTTGTCCTGAAGCAGTCTCCTTACCGTCTGGTTTTTCAGTGATTGCAATAATTTTTGATGTCCTGCTTTCAAAAGTGATTCAGTAGCCTAGTCCACTTGCTCTGTTTCTCCACCGATCCACGAGTTTCCCTCCTCGTCACAGAAGCCGAGAAAAACGCTGCCTAGAGTAAAGCCGCCATGTTCTGTCTCCCATTATTAGGTATTCTTAACTGTTTTTTGACTTACATACTCCACCTTTAAGAATCTGTTGAAAGCTACAAACCCCACCCCCTAGAAAATATGCACATACAAACCCCTGCCCACAGGTTTTAAAGTTGGTATCTAAAATATTTTACCTTAGGCTTAAATATTTTAAAAAGGTGAATATTCTAGTATATTTTAAATTTAAATATTTTAAAATGGGACCAAAACCCTTTAAAAATTAAACTTTCTTTAACAGTTGGCAAATTTACATCCTTCTGTTCCCCCCTTGAACTGTTTTCATTTAATTTCCCCCAAAGTTTTATCCTAGTGTATTTCCTGATCACCCTACCATACTTCACTGCAATTAAAAATTTTAATTTCTGATTCCAAAAGGCTCTAGAAGTTAACATTCTCTTTCCTTTTTCTTTTTTAAAAGGGAATGCACTGATACTTGTGAGGAGCAATCTTTTTTAAAAGAGATTTTATTTATTTATTTTAGAGAGAGAGGAAGGGAGGGAGAAAGTGAAGGAGGGAAAAATCAATGTGTGGGAGATACACAGATTGGTTGTTTCTCGCATGCCCGTAAATGGGGACTTGGCTTGCAATCCAGGCATGTGCCCTGACTGGGAATGGAACTGGTAACCTTTCACTTTACAGGATGATGCCCAACCCACTGTGCCACACTGTACAGGGCAACATTCTTTTTTTCTGGGTTAAATTATCATTACAATGATTATTAGTAAAACATGTTACAAATGTTAAATTTTACTTTTCACTATTTATATACTTGAAAAGCATACCTTAATGAGGTGAGCAGGGCTACTCTTTCCCCTCAGAATTATTTCATGCATGCATGGAGAACAATGACTTACCACTATAATAGCCATTAATTCTAGAATAATTTTCTATTTTGGGGGTTGCTTTTATCCTTTTCACATAAAAACATTGTAGGAATTATAATTATATAAATGTCTTCCTTTGAATCGTTGAGCTCCTTATAAGTTATATGCTTAAAATCACACACTTGATTATCAAAACCCTTAATAATGTATCCGTTGCCATATCAATTTCCTCAATTATGAAAATTATCTGAAGACTTAGATCATTCGATTTAATGAACGTATCCATAATAGCTTAATTGTCAAGCCATATTTATTTTGTGCCAGGAAAAGTCTTCCTTCACTTTTAAATTCAAAGGAATAAAGTGTAACACATTTAATAAATCTACTTTTAAAAGTTACAAACAGAAGGTAATAAATCAATAAGCTATTACTCAATAGTATGTCATAATGTAATACATTATAATATGTAGCCCAAAGTAGAGTTATTTATGAAGATGTTCCTTTAATGAATATACATTAGGTACATGTATAGAAATCTGATGTTTACCCTTTAGTAGTAATTTAAAAAAGACATCAAAGATAAAAACTCAGAAATAACCCCAGTAATTTATTTTAAAAAACAGTCACCTTCCCTCCCCACCTTACCACACTAGTCTCAGTCATCAGTGGAAGAATGACCTCAGAACTGTTTGTCTCAATTGGCCACTTCAGTTTAATAGTAAAAGACTGGTTGATGACAGCAGTGCAACATAAAGCTTTCCAAAAGAAAGGAGAATGTTTTCTGGACCATTTATTTTTTTCTCTTTGTGTGGTAGTTTTAAAATCAGTCCTTTTTAATAGAAAAATCTTGACCAAAATCTGTCACAGGATATTGAGACCCATTAAAACAAAGTTTGATGAAAAAAGAAAGAAATGATCAACCTTTACTCTGCATTTAACAAAGACATGTATCCTCAAAAACAAAACAAAATGAGTCTAACAGTTAACATATATACTGTATTTGTTAGCATAAGGTAGAAAAAAAATAAGACTGGTTGTAATTTAAGTCTTTCATGACATGACTCAAATAGGTAATATATCATAGGAGATAAGAACATGGATCATGGATCCAGATGGCATGGGTTTAAATCCTGGCTGAACCACTGACTGGCTGTGTGACTCAGGGCAAGCTGTTTAGCCTCTCAGTGCCTTGTGAGAGTCACAAACCTATTCTTTTTTGGCTGTGTGTCCTGGCTCATAACACATACTTATCACGTTCATAATTTCATATCACTGCTCTTTGCTTTGCTTTCACAGGAGTCTCTTTAAACAGATGAGTCTTTTTGAAATTAAGGCACAAAAAAGGCAAAGTCTTAAATGGAAAGTTGTCAGAACTATTTCAAATCTACCATATATTTGAAGATAGAACATCCAACACAGTTCCCAAAGCCAAGCTTCATCCATAACAAGAAAATACACGACGCAAGAAAAGACTAGAGCCTTATGGGTTTAAGTACCCCCGACCAGTCCCTTCAGATTGGTGTCCTGGAGCAATTCATCATAGTAAGATCTGAGATTCCTGTGTTTTATAAAGTGGGGAAAATTCTATTGTGAAAACAAATATATTATCAGGCAAACCAATACTAGGAATAAAAATGCAGAAATTGAGTTGCCTGAAACCACCCATGTTGCAAACTCCATGCATATCCTGGGGTGCTTAACCCAGTGTGAGCACAACTGCAAGTGCAGAACTTCCTTTGCTCTAACAAGCTACCTCTTCCCTACAGTGTGTAGAATGATCAAATAGTTATGGCCAGTAGTTGATCCAAAGTGAAACTATAGGATGTGAAAAGAAAAAAATTCAGAAATCATAAATTTGGAAGAATCAAACTTCCCTTAAGTATTTCCTTTCTAGGTAATCATATGTTACAATGACAAATTGGTTTAAAATGCAATAAGCTTATAAGATTCCTAATGATCCATATTAGCAATGTTTAAACAAAATGCCAAAGTCCCACTACCTGTAGGGAACAGGGGTAGTTCAGTATGGGGAAGAATGTACTCTAGCCATGATCAGCTCTGCTATTAACTGATTAAGGTTTGGAGTTCTATGAATAGTCTCTCTGGGGAGAAAAAAAATTCTGCTGCTTTAAACAATACTCCGAATTAGGAGTTTCCACCAAGATGGAGAATTAAGTAGATACACATCACTTTCTCATACAACCAAAAGAAGGACAACCACCAATTTAAGAACAAAAAACAACCAGAACTGCCAGAAAATCAAACTGTATGGAAGTCTAACAACCAAGGAGTTAAACAAGAAACACTCATCCAGACTGCTAGGATGGGGAGAGATGGGAAGCCAGGGCAGAGAGGATAGCAAAAAGGTGGCAGCTGGCAGACAGGGGTGGCTGAGGTGGCAGCTGGCAGACCAGTGAGTCCCACTTGCACATGTGGACAAGCCAGGAGGAACAACTGGTGAGCGAGGCAAACCGTACAACCCAGGTTCCAGCATGGGGAAATAAAAGCCTCAAAACCTCTAGCTGTAAAAACCTGTGGGGTTTGTGGCAGTGGGAGAAACTCCCAGACTCACAGGAGAGTTTGTTGGAGAGGCCCATAGAGTCCTGCAACATACACAGGCCCACTCACCCAGAAATTAGCACCTGGAAGGGCACAATCTGCTTGTGGGAAGTGACAGAAACTTGGGTGAGAGCCAAACAAGCTAGCAAGCAACATTGTTTCCTTTCTGACCCCTCTCCCACATACAGCAGAACAATGCTGAAAAGTGGGTTGCCCTACCCTGGCGAATACTTAAGGCTCTGCCCCTTGTAACATAAAAGGTGCGCCAAAACAAAGAAATAGGGCCCAGACAAAAAAAAAAATGATAAAATCTCCAGAAAAAGAACTAAGTGACAAAGAGATAACCAATCTGTCAGATGCAGAGTTCAAAACACTGATAATCAGGATGCTCACAGAAATGGTTGAGTATGGTCACAAAATAAGGAAAGAAATGAAGGCTATAGAAAGTTAAATAAAGGAGAATATTCAGGGAACCAACAGTGAAGGGAAGGAAACAGGGACTCAAATCAATGATTTGGAACAAAAGGAAGAAAAAAAATCCAACTGGAACAGAATGAAGAAATAAGAATTCATAAATAAGGAGAGGCTTAGGAACCTCTGGGAAAACTTTAAATGTTCCAACATCCAAATCATAGGGGTACCAGAGAGGAAGAGGAAGAAATCGAAAACTTATTTGAACAAATAATGAAGGAGAACTTCCCCAATCTAGCAAAGGAAATATACATGCAAGTCCAGAATGTTCAGAGTCCAAAAGAGGTTGAATCCAAGAAGAAACACACCAAGAAACACCATAATTGAATTATCCAAGATTAAAGATAAGGGGAGAATTTTAAAAACAGCAAAAGAACAGAAGAAACTTACCTACAAAGGAGTTCCCTGATGACTATCAGCTGATTTCTCAAGAGAAACCTTACAGGCAAGAAGGGGCTGGAAAGAAGTATTCAAAGTCATGAAGGGCAAGAACCTACAACCAAGATTACTCTATGCAGCAAAGCTATCATTTAGAGTGGAAGGGAAGATAAAGTACTTCCTAGACAAGGTCAAGTTAAAGGAGCTCATCATCAACAAGCCCTTATTTACATGAAATGTTTAAGGTACTTATCTAAGAAAAAGAGGATCAATAATACGAACAGTGAAATGACAACAAGCTCAGAACTATCAACAATTGAACCTAAAAAAAAAAAAAAAAGAAAACAAACTAAGCAAACAATCAGAACAGGTACAGATTCACAGAAATAGAGATCACATAGAGGGTTATTAGCGGGGAGGGGGAAGGGGGAATGGGGAGAAAGGTACAGGGAATAAGAGGCATAAATGGTAGAGACAAAACAGACAGGGGGAGCTTAAGAATAGTATGGGAACTGGAGAAGTTGAAGAACTTATATGTACAACCCATGGACATGAACTGGGGGTGGGGAAGGAATGCTGAAGGGAGGGAGGTATAATGCAGAGGAGAATAAAGGGGAGAAAAAAAATGGGACAACTGTAATAGCATAATGAATAAAATATACTTAAAAAATACTTGGAATTAGAAACTTAGCTAATGGTCTCATTTCAAGTCAAGTGCAAATGTTGAAAATATTTGTACTGGTTTGTCATAAATTGTTTGAAGTGAGTGGGGCAGCAGGTAAGTACCCCTCTTTTTGTTGGAAAGTTTCCTCTCCAACAGTCAGTCTTATCTTCTTCAGGTTTTAGCTTTCCTGAGTAAACATGATTCAGTATAAGAGGAAATGAGTGAGGGAATCTCTTGTAAAACATCTTTCCACTAAATCTCACACCATAAACTAGTCTTTCCTGTTATGCATTTTGTGATAGGGAAAAAGATACATTTGAGATATTCAAAGTAAGAAGTAGGGAAAAGGAATGTGATCTATCAGCCAAGAACCCAGCCCCTAAATGTGCACTATGCTAGGTTGAAAGGCTGCACACCAAGTCCCTAGTTCTTCGTCCAATCCATCCATTGGCAGTATTTCTGGAAGTATATCCCTCTGCAACTATTTGTTTAATTTCACTTCCAAAAACTATTTTCTTAGGGGAGAAATTAAGAAAATCCTTTTACTGGAGATAATCTTAGATATCACAAAGTTCGACTTAGGAACCACTATAGGCTATATATCGTTGGCACTAGGGTCTCTAGAGTTGAATGGGTATTTCCCCCTATAAATGACATTTAATCAGCCTGTGTCATGCTGACAATGATTTGGTCATTTTACAAATATTTCTCCAAGTGTACTGGAGAATGATTGGGAACACTGACAGCCTATGTAAAACAGCACCGATGGAAATAGATTTCCCTCTGAAGATAACTACAATAACAAATTTAAGATCACTAGTCATATATAACTCACAAATTTATACAACCACACAATTTTCCTTGACTGAAAATGAGAACAAGAAGCATGCAAATTGTCATCAAGTTCTACCCAGGTCACTCCGAAAACTGCATTCACTCCTGGAACTAGGATGTAAAGTGGTCCATACACCATGCCGCACAGGGCAGGCTCTCCATGAACTTCTAGGGAGTGACTGAGTTAAAGCACAGTGATGGCAACACAGGAAACCATTATCCATCAATTACATAAAATATCACTCCTAGGAAACTGTTTCAGTTTCAGCGAGAGTCAGAGCATCATATTGAGGAAAACAAAGCTGTGGATATAAGCAGGCCTGAGATAAAATCCTAATTTGACTTACCCACCAATTAACTGTGTGCAAGGTATTTGAGACTCATGGCCACATGTAAACTGTGAATAAAAATACCTCACTTGTAGGGTTCATATGAGAAGCTAATGAACAAAAAAACAGTTTGTAAAATACCCATAATAGGGATTTAATAGGCAATTATTTCAGAAATAAAAATGTTAATATAATTTACACGTCTTATAAAATTAACAATAATAGGGCATTTCTTCATGCAAAAAAATACTATATTCCAGGCAAGATGAAGTAATGTGAAGCAACACAAGCCAGATGAGTCCTAACTTTGAGAGACTCACATGAAACTGGGAAGCAGCGCCTCTGCTCTCAGTAGAAAGTGGTAGAAAGCGACACCTATTACTGTTTTAACATGTTCACATAGTTTTTTTGCTACCCTGACCACTATCTTCTGCTACAGGTAAATTTAAAAGTATTATTATAATCACTATTATTTGAAATTTATTTAAAATTAAATGCAGAAGTAGAATTCCTTTAGAGAGAAAAACAAATTTGTTTGGGAAAACAGTTCTAATTATTACACAGAAAATTTATCTTGCCTTCTGCTAAATGAGTGATGAATTATCCAATTTAAACAAGAAATGTAGGCTCCCTTTAAGGTCTTTCTTAAGTGAATTCTTTCTAGAAGTACTTTGTAATTAAATTTATGGCATAAGAATTTACTGTGACTGCAGTCAAATTCCTAAGAGACAGGATTATAAAAAGGTTTTAGTTTTGTATACAGTATTGCCTAATAACTTAGGAAATACACCCACTTAGAACTGGCTTGCTATTATTACCATAGTGAACTTCACTACCTATTTGAAGGGATGTTCTCATTTTAGTGCAGCACTTCTCAAATGAGGATGATTTTACTCCCCAAGAGATATTTAACAATGAATGGAGATATTTTTGGTTGTCATAACTGGAGATCCAGTGGACAGAGAATAGGGATGCTACTAAACACCCTACAATATACAGGACAAAGAATTACCCCACAAAAAAGAATTAGCCAGCTCAAAATGTTAATAGTGCTGAGGGTGGTGAACTCTGCTATACTGTGTGTGGAATCATTACTTATGGGAAGAAGTGTCCATTGGTAAGTGGAGGAAGGGAGTAGGAAAACTTACTGGGTACTGTATATGCTACTTTGATTCAAACTCATAACCCTATGAGACACATGTGATTATCCTCTTGTTTAAGAAAACTGAAATTCAGAAAGCTTAAATAACTTGTGCCAAAGCCAGTGGAGCTGAACAAGGCTGTCAGACCCCATAATTTGAGCTTCTTCATTTGTATCCATCATGGCAGGGCAATAGAGAATTTCACCTAGAATTCTTCAATTATCACTGAGTTTCTATCACAACTTAAAAATTACAACTGAAAGCTAACCCTGGTTTCTCTGCTCATGCACAGTGTGATCTTGACCTCGGATTTGCTCATTTGGAGACAAATAAAGAGGTAATTCTACTGGATGCAGGAAAATGACATTTGTCTACTGGGCTCCTTTTGGCCATGTATTAATACCAATAGTAATCCATCCTCCATCCCCACTACATAAAGCTGAGAAAAAATGTTAAGGTCCTGAAAAAATCCTCCTTATAGATATGCACTTACTAAGACAGACGTCTTAGTCTGCAGTTTCATCAACATCTTCTCTCAGTCAGCCAACACTTAGAGCACCCTCTAAAGGCAAGGCATTGCGCTAGGAGCTGCCGTAGATACGTACACTCTGTAAAACTACATCGTGATTATTTTCTAAAACTAGTATTGTCCATTTATTAAGCTCTTACTAAGTGCCAGGCACTGTGCTAAAGCACTTTAAACATCATTTATTCTAGTTTACAGTGGATTTAGGGGAGAGAGGAAAATCTGTTTTCAGGTAGATTTAATTTTTCCCTATTATCAAGCAGTCTATAATACTATAAAGTTTTCTTATCTCATTTTCAAAGACTTGGTTAGTCTAGTATAATACACTAGATAAGTTCTTGAAAACAGTTTGTCTTGCATCATTGTACTCCTAAAATATAACATGGTGCCTAGCACATTGTAAATAGTTGACTAATATTATAAATATTTGTTGAATGGACAGGTCAATAAGTAAATGAATAACTGTCACTCACAAAAATCTCATGGAAGTCAGAACAATCGAGGACTCCTCTAACCTGTGACAGTTCCTTAGTGTTACCCTGTCTTGCATGAGACTTTTGAAAGGTACTTACTGGTCAGGTATTCTGTGAAGTGCTCCTTTTGAGTTTGTCTCATGATTACACCAAAGTTATAGTTTTGTGAAGAATACCACAGAGGTAATAATATGCTGTACTTGAATGTAATACTATGCATTATATTGGGGAATACATGATCTCAACATGACTCATTCTTACTGGTGATGTTAACCTTAATCACCCATTTAAGATGCTATCATCCAGGTTTCTCCACTGCAAGTTACTACTTTACCCTTTCTATATCCATTAGAAGTGAGTCAGTCACTCCAGTACATACTTAGAGGAAAGAGGATTGAACTTTTTTCTCTTTTAATGTTTGTTCTTGGAAATAGCATTTAAACTTATTTAAATCATTTAGATAAACTATGAGGAAGGGATTTTTAATTCAAGAAATGATACTCCACTACTAGAAGTGATTATAAAATATTAAAATCCAAATTTGATATAACACGTCACTCAATAACAGAACATTTTGGTAATGCCAGTATCCCGAAAATCATCTCTTTAAATATGGCCTTCCTATTGTCCCTACCTTAAAAAAACTCCAGATAAAAACAGGGTTCCACCTACAACTGAGATCTCCTGTTTCCATTTAAGAATGCTTTTCTTTCACTCATTGCTCTGCATGGAGGCATGACAAAGCTCAAAAACTGTGGCAGATGAACAAGCAGTTAGATACACTTTACTAAGATTGTGAAGTAAAGCCTACAAATATTTACATTAAAAACTGTCTGACCCTGGCTGGTGTGGTTTACTTTGTTGGAGTGGTCCCATAAACAGAAAGGATGCGGGTTCAATTCCCTGTGAGGGTATGATTAGGTTGCCAGTTAGGTCCCTGGTTGGGGCATGTATGAGCAGTCCTGGTCTGGGCATGCAGGACAAGCAACCAGTAGATGTTTCTCCCCCACCCCTTCTTCCCTTCCCCTCTTTCTCAATCAATAAGCATGTCCTCTGGTGAGGATAAAAGAAAAATTGTCGGATGTAGTTCTAGTGGCTATATCAGCATTTTCTTTTTAAAATTTATTTAAAAAAACTTCATTTACACTTTATACTCAATATTATTCTGTATTAGTTTCAGATGAACACCAAAGTGGTTGGAAAGTCATGTACTTTATAGTGGTACCCTGATGCCTCAAGTACCCCCCTCACCCCATACATAGTTATAATGATGGTATTTTTATTCCCTGTACTGCAACCTGCATCTCTGTGACTGTTTTGTAACCACCAATTTATATTGCTAATCCCTTCATCTTTTTAACCCAGTTCCCAGCATCCCCCACCCCCGACAACTGTCAGTCTCTCCTCTGTATCTATGAGGTTGTTTCTATTTTGTTCATTAGATTCTACATATAAGTGGTATCATAATGGTATTTTTCTTTGTCTGACTGATTTCAATTAGAATAATACCCTATAGGTCATCAATGATGTTGCAAAAGGTAAGATTTCATCTCTTTTGTGGCCAAGTAATATTCCAATGTGTACATATTGTTTTTATATCCACTCATCTATTGATGGACACTGGGCCGCTTCCATATCTTGGCTATTGTGAACACTGGAACACCGGAGTGTTTATGTTCCTTTAAATTAGTATTTCAGATTTCTTAGGATATAATCCCACAAGTGAAATTGCTGGGTCATAAGGAAGTTCATTTTTAATTTTTTGAGGAATCTTCATACTGTTTTCCATGGTGGTTACACAATCTGCATTCCACCAATAGTTCATGAGTGTTCCCTTTTCTCCACATCCTTGCCAACACTTGTTTATTGATTTATTGATGGTAGACATTCTGACAGGTGTGAGATGTTGTGTTTTTGATTTGTGTTTCTACGATAATTCGTGATGCTGAGGAATGTTCTATGTCTATTGGCCATCTATATGCCTTCATTAGAGAAGTGTCTATTCAGGTCTTCTGCCCAGTTTTCAATTGGGTTGTCTGCTTTTCTGGTGTTAAGTTGTATGAGTTCTTCATAAATTTTGGAAATAACCCCTTATCAAAGGTATCAATATTTTTAATAATACATTTTATTGATTATGCTATTACAGTTGTCCCATTTTTCTCTCCCCTTTGTTCCAGTCCACCCTGTCCCCTCCCTCCCACCATCATTCCCCACCTTAGTTCACGTCCATGGGTCATATGTAAGTTCTTTGGCTTCTCCATTTCCCACACTATTCTTAACTCCCTCTGTCTATTTTGAACTTACCATTTATGCTCCTTATTCCCTGTACCTTTTCCCCTATTCTTCCCCCACTACTTCCCCACCAATAACCCTCCATGTGATCTCTATTTCTGTGAATATGTTCCTGTCCTAGTTGTTTGCTTAGTTCGTTTTGTTTTTGCTTTTTCTTAGGTTCGGTTGTTGATAGTTGTGAGTTTGTTGTCATTTTACTGTTCGTATTTTTTATCTTCTCTTTCTTATATAAATACCTTTAACATTTCATATAATAAGGGCTGGGTGATAATGAACTCCTTTAACTTGACCTTATCTGGGAAGACTTTATCTGTCCTTTCATTCTAAACGAAAGTTTTACTGGATAGAATAATCTTGGATGTAGGTCCCTTGCCTTTCAGGACTTCAGATACTTCTTTCCAGCCCCTTCTTGCCTGCAAAGTTTCTTTTGAGAAATGAGCTGATAGTCTTATGAGAACTCCTTTGTAGGTAACTGTCTCCTTTTCTCTTGTTGCTTTTAAGATCCTCTCCTTATCTTTAATCTTGGATAATGTAATTATAATGTGCCTGCGTGTGTGCTTCTTTGGGACTCTGAGCTTCCTGGACTTCCTGGAAGTCTATTTCCTTTGCCAGTTTAGGGAACTTTTCCTTCAGTATGTTTCCAAATAAGTTTTCAATTTCTTGCTCTCCCTCTTTCCTTCTGGCACCTCTATGATTTAGATGTGGGAACATTTAAATTTGTTCTGGAGGTTACTAAGCCTCTCATTTTTTTGAGTTCTTGTGTCTTCATTCTGTTCTGGTTGACTGTTTATATTACTTCTGTTCCAAACGGTTGGTTTGAGTCCCAGTTTCCTTCTCTTTACTGTTGGATCCCTGTATATATTCCTTTATTTCACACTTTGCATAGCCTTTACTTTTTCCTCAATTTTGTGAGCATACTCAATCATTTCTGTGCACATCCTGATTACCAGTGTTTTTGAACTCTGCATCTGACAGTCTGGCTATCTCTTAGTTGCTTACTTGTATTTTTTCTGTAGCTTTGACCTGTTAACTTCATTTGGGCCATATTTTTTTGTCTCAGAATGCCTGTTACGTAGTAAAGGGTGGAGCCTTAGGTACATGACAGGGTGGGGCAACCCAGGTTGCTGCCACTGTGGTGCTGTATGGTGGGGAGGAGTCTGACAGGGAAGAATGCCACTTGCCCAGCTCTCTGCTGGCTTTCAGTTACTTCTCTGCTACCCACAAGCAATTGGATCCTTCTGGTGCTGATTTCTGGGTGGGCGGTTTTGTATATGTTCTGTGACCCTGTGGATCTCTCCAACGAACTGTCCTGTGAGGCTGAGAGTGCCTCCTGCTGCCTCAACCCCCACAGGTTTTTTCAGTCAGAGGTTGAGGCTTTATTTCCCTGCACTGGAATCCTGGGTCTTGCTCCCCAGTTGTTCCTCCCAGTTTATCCGCACGCAGATGTGGGACTGCCAACTCCAACAGCTGCCACCTTGCCACAAGTCCACTCCACCACAGCTGCCTTTCTCTGTCCCTCCTGCCGGTCTGGGTGAATGTTTCTTAACTCCTTGGTTGTTGGACTTCCATACAGTTTGATTTCTGACAGTTCTGGATATTTTTGTTTCTAAATTTGTTGTTGTCCTTCTTTTGGTTGTGTGAGGAGGCAAACTGTATCTACCTATGCCTCCATCTTGGCCGGCAGTCTCATTCTTCTTTTATTCAGTAGGTTGTCTTTGTTCTGTAAACAGTTTATTCTGCCATACAAAAGCTTCTTGGTTTCATGTAAGCCCATTGTTTATTTTTCTTTGGTTTTCCTTGCCCAAGGAGATACAACAGAAAAAATATGCTAAGAGAAATGTCTCTAATTTCACCACATATGTTTTATTCTAGGAGAATGATGGTTCAAAATGCTACATTTAAGTCTTTTAATCCATTTTGTGTTTTTTAAATTTTCATTTATTGATCACAGGGACGGGAAGGGTGAGAGGAAAGGAGAGACAGGGAGGAGGGAGGAGGGAAGAGGGAGAGGGGGATTTGTGGTTACAATTATATATATATTCATAGGTTCATTCTTGTATGTGCCCTGACTAGGGATCAAACTCACAATTTTGGCATATCGGGATGATACTCGAACCAATTGAGCTACCCGGCCTGCATGAGTTTATGCTTATATATGGTGTAAGAAGGTGGTCTAGTTTCATACTTTTGCATGTATGTGTCCAATTCTCCCAACACTATTTACTGAATAGGCCATCTTTTCCCCACTATATATTCTTGGCTTATTCAACAAATATTAAATGACCATATAGTTATCAGTTTACTCCTGGGCTCTCCACTCTGTTCCATTGATCTATAGGTCTGTTTTATGCAAGTGCCATGCTGCATTGATTACTAGGTAGGCCTTGTAGTATAGTTTGGTATCAGGCAGTGTGATACCTCCAACTTTGTTCTTCTTTCGAAGATTGCTGAGGCTATTTGGGGTCTTTCATGGTTCATATAAATTTTTGCATTATTTATTCTAGTTGTATAAAAAACGCCATTGGTATTTTTATAGGAATTGCACTGAATCTATAGATTGCTCTAGGTAGTATGGACATATTAATAATGCTAATTCCTATCCATGTGAATAGTACATGTTTCCACTTGTATCTTTTTCAATATGTCTCTTCAGTATCTTACAATTTTCCAAATATAGGTCTTTTACCTCTGTGGTAAAATTTATTGCTAGGTACTTCATTTACTTACTTATTTCTATTGTTGTTCAAGTACAGTTGTCTGCATTTTCTCCCCAGCACTCCCCCCCCACCCCAGCCAACCCCACTTCCCTCCCCTGATCCCATCCTGCCTTGGTTTTGTCCGTGTGTCCTTTATAATTGTTCCTGAAAACCCTGCGTCCTTTTCCCCTCAATATCCCCTCTGGTTACTGGTTAATTTATTACTCTGATACTATTATAAATGAGATCATTTCTTAGTTTCCCTTTATGATAGCTCATAACTGGTGTAAAAAAATGGAATAATTACTGAATATTTATTTTGTATCCTGCTATTTTACTGCATTCATTTATCAGTTCTAGTAGTTTTTTGTGGAAACTTTAGTGTTCGCTACACACAGAATCATGTCATCTGCAAATGAGTTTTTGCTTCTTCCTTTCAAATCTGGGTACCTTCATTTCTTCTTGTTTGTATGCTGTATGTAGGACTTCCCTATTGAATAAGAGTGGTGAGTGGAAAGTGACATCCTATCTTATTCCTGATCTTAAGGAAAACACTTGGTTTTTTCCCAATTGAGTACGATATTGGCTGTCTGTCTGTCATATGTGGTTTTTATTATGTTTTGGTATGTTCCCTCTATTCCCACTTGGCTGAGAGTTTACTGGGTTTTGTCAAATGCCTTTTCTGCATCTATTAATATAATTATATAATTTTTATCCTTCATTTTATTTATGTGATGTATCATGTTTATTCATTTGTGGATATTGTATCAACCTGGTATCCCAGGAATAAAAATCTACTTGATCACAGAATATGATCATTTAACATACTGCTGCATTTGGTTGCCTAATATTTGTTGAGGGGTCTGCATCCATGTTCATCATAAACACTGGCCTATAATTTTCTTCTTTTAGTGTCTTTATCTGGTTTTAGAATTAGAATTAATGTTGGCCTTGTAAAATGAACTTAGGAGTCTTCCTCTTAATTTTTTTTCTAATACTTTAAGGAGGTAACTGTTAATTTTTTGAATGTTTGGTTAAAAGTCACCTGTGAAGCCAACTGGTCCAGGACTTTTGTTTGCTGGGAGTTTTCTGATTACTGCTTCAATTTCATTAGTTGCAATTGCTCTGCTCAGATTTTCTTCTTGTTATAGTCTGGAAAAATTGCAGGTTGCTCAGAATTTATCCATTTCTTCCAGACTGTCCAATTTGTTGGCACACAGTTCTTAATAATACTTTCTTATAATCCTTTGTATTTCATTTGTTACTTCTCTTTCATTTCTCATTTTATTGTGTAGGCCTCCAACTCTCTCTGTCTTGATGACTTTAAAGGTTATAGATCTTGCTTATCTTTGAAAGAACCAGCTCTTAGTTTCATTGATCTTTTGTATTGTTTTTTAAGACTCTATTCATTTATTTCCTCTTTGGTCTTTATCATTATCTCCTTCCTTCTACTCACTTTGGGCTTTGTTGTTCTTTTGTAGCTCCTTTTGGTGTAAGGTTACATTGTTTATTTGAGATTTTTCTTGCTTCTCGAGGTAAACCTGTATTGTTATGAATCTCCCTCTACTGACTGCTTTTGTTGTGTTCCATCAATTTTGTGTTGTTGTGTTTTCAATTTTAATTGTCTCAATGCAACTTTTGATTTCTCCCTAAATCCCTTAGTTGATTATTAACATGTTGTTTACCTTCCATGCTTTTTGTGTTTTCAGTTTTTTCTTGTAACTGATTTCTAGTTTCATACTGTTTTGATTAAAGAAGTTTGATGTAATTACAATCTCCTTTACTTTATTGAGACTTGTTTTGGTGTTCTAACATATAGTCTATCCTAGAGAATGTTGCACAGGCCTTGAAACGAATGTATATTCCTGCTGCCTTTGGGATGAAATGCTCTGAATATATCACTTAAATCCACCTGGTCTAGTGTGTCATTTAAGGGCCACTGCTTCCATGTTGATTTTTTTTGTTTGGAAGATCTACCTGTTGATGTCAATGGGTTGTTAAAATCCCCTACTATGACTGTATTACTACAGATCTGTACCTTAAAGTGTCAAGATTAGGTACTCCTATATTGGGTGAATAAATGTTTACAATAATTATATACTATTGTTAAACCGATCCCTTCTTTGTCTCATTATAGACTTTGTTTTAAAGTCTACTTCGTCATAAGTTGTGCTACTCCAGCATTTTTTTTTTTCCATTTCACGAAGTATCTTTTTCCATCCCTTTACTTTCAGTCCGTTTGTCTTTTATTCTGAGATGGGTCTCTTGTAGACAACATATATATGGTCTTGTTTTCTAATCATTCATCTACCCTTTGTCTTTTGTGGATAGTATTTATTTATATTTAAAATAATTATTGGTTGGTATATACTTACTGCCATTTTATTCATTATAACCTTGCTCCTTCTTCTTTCCCTTCTTTTTATAGAAGCTACTTTAACATTTCCTTGAAATGCTAGCTTGCTGTTAATTAACTTCTTTAGCTTTTCCTTATCTGGAAAGCTCTTTATTTCACTTTCAGTTGTAAATGATACCCATGCTAGGTAAAGTAATCTTGGTTGTGGGTCCTTGCTTTTTATCACTTTGAGTATTTTACACTAATCCCTTCTGGCCTAAAGTGTTTCTATTGAGAAATCGGCTGACCGCTCCCTTGTAGCTAACAACTGTCTTTCTCTTGCTGTGTTTACTATTCTGTCTTTAATTTTTGCCCTTGTTATGATGTGTCTCTGTGGACCTTTTCGGGTTCATGTTGTTTTGGACTGCCTGCACTTCCTTGACTTGTGTGTCTTTTTCTTTCACCAGGTGAGTAACATCATTTCTTTAACAGGTTCTCAATCCCTTGTTCTCTCTCTTCTCCTTATGGTACTACTCCTATGATGCAAGACGCTGTTATGCTTGATGTTGTCCCAGAGGTCCCTTAGACTATCCTTATATTTTACTTTTTTAGATTTTATTCATTTATTTTTAGACAGAGGGGAAGGAAAGGAGAAAGAGGGAGAGAAAAACATCAATTTGTGGCTGCCTCTTGCATGCCCCCTACTGGGGACCTGGCCCGCAACCCAGGCATTTGCTCTGACTGGGAATTGAACCAGTCAACCTTTGGTTTGCAAGCCAGTGCTCAACTCCCTGAGCCATGCAAGCCAGGGCAACTTTCCTCACATTTTAAAAATTCTTTTTCTTTTTGTTGTTCTGCTTGGGTGTTTTCTGTTATTTTGTCTCTAAATCGCTAATCCTCTGTTTCATCTAACCTGCTATTGATTCCTTCTCATATTCCTCATTTCAGATATTGATTCTTCATTCCTGACTGGTTCTTTTTATGGTTTCTATATTATTTTTAAATCTTATTATCTCTTTAAGTTTTTACGTTCATCCATTTTTCTCCTAAGTTCCTTGAGCATCCTTATACCCTTTGTTTTGAATTTTGCATTTAGTAGCTTTGCTGCCTATATTTAGTTCTTTTTCTGGGGATTTCTTCTGCTCTTTCACTTGGGGCATGTTTCTTTGTCTTCCATTTTGTCTTCCATTATGTGACTGTCTCTGTGTATTACATAGATCTGCTATCTCTAAATCTTGGTATGGTGGTCTTATGCATTAGGTACTATCCTGTGGGGTTCAGTGGTACAATCTTTCTGATCTCCTGACCTAGGTGTTATAAGAATGTCTCTTGTGTGGGTTATGTGCACTCTCCTATTATAGTTGATTTTGGAAGACTGTTGGTCCATTCATATGTGGGATAAACCCCCAGGCTGGCTGACTATGAGAACAGACCCTGACCAGAGTGTATGAGACATTGTGTGGGCTGAGACGTGATGGAGTTGGCCCCAGCATGGTCTAGTGCCTGCCAGGATCTCCCTTGGGTATGCCACTTGTGTGACTAATTGGGGAGGGTTCAGTTGTGATCCGAAGCCCATCACTGGGTATGTTGGCTCTGGGTCCACCTGGGCAGGATCTCAGTACAGGTCAATGTCAGAGGCTGCCTACAACTGGCCTTGGGATACTCATAGAAGCTACCAAGCTATCTGAGTTTGTGGCTCCTTCTACTGGGCCTAAATGTGCACAGGAGGGACCAAGCTACCAGCACAAAGGACCAATCTTTGTGCACACTAGCTCTGAGCCTGGGAAAGGTCAATAAAAGGCTCAAGGATCTCCAAGAACTGCCTGTACCCGATGACTATGCTACCACCCCCTGAGGCTGCTTGGATTTCCTCAAGAGCCTTCTGAACAAAAAGTCTGTAGACTGGGCCCAGGCTGGCTGCTGGCTGCTGCCTGAAGTCTCTTTCTCAAGGCACATGCTTAGTAGGTCAGGGCAACCAGGGTCAGGAGGACAGGGCTAGTGGATCCCATTTGGGTTTGGCACCGAACAGGTACTCAACAGGTAGAAAGTGGCCTTTACTCCATATACCACTCAGTGTCTATACAGTCTTAAAAACCAGCACTCACCAAGAAAGAGTGAACTGCAGGTCCCAACTGAGTACAGACAGCTGACTTTTCTACAGGATGGAAGCTCAGGTGGGCAAGGCCACTGGGAGTTGGAAGGATGAGGCCAGTGGGTTTTCTGTTGGGGGATGGGGCCAGTGGCACAGAGGGAGGGAAGAACAGTGCTTGCTCTGGAGTCATACAACTTAGTGTCTGAGTGTCTGACAATAGCTTTCTAAGAAAAAATGCACCACAGATCCAGGCTGGATGCATCCAGCAGGCTTTTCTGCAGGAAACAAGCTTGACAGAGTGGGGCCACAGGTGGTCATGAGCAGTAGGTTAGTGTACTCCCTAGTCTGGTATTATAAGGATAGGTGTGCTCAACCCAGGAAGGTGGTGCCTATGGGTAGTGTGGGATAGGGACTTAGCACAGGGACCTTGGCAACTGACCCCCTAGATCTCTCCCTGGGGCCATGCAACCCAGATCTTCTCTGTATGATCCAGTTTATTCTGAGTCACCTTCTTTCCTCTGGAGCTCTGGATGAGTGGCTGAAAATAAAATTTTGTGTTCTAGCCATTTAAGAGAGCGCCTGGGGTTTCTAGTATCCACTTTTCACTACCCGGAGGACATGATCCCCACTGATTTTCACAGCCTAATGTTATGTAGGCTCCTCTTCCCACCTCTGGTGCTGTGGGTTGGAGATCCTAGCACTCCTTGCTCCTCAACGGGTACCTCTGCAGCTAAGATATCCCTCCGGATTCTCAACCACAGCACTTTCTGCACCTCTGTCCTTCTTACCAGTCTCTATGTAGCTTCTTCTGTAAATCTTTGCTTATAATACTTCTTCAGCTAGTCTTCAGCTGGTTGTTTAGACTGATTGATCTATAATTTAGTTGTAAATATGGTTTGATACTTGTTGGAAGTCGTCCTGCCTGGTTTCAGAGACTATAGCTTTTTGTCTCATGGCTAGAGCTGAGTGAAGAGGCCTTGGGGACATGAGCCACTAAAGAGACAGAAACATTTCCTCTAGGCAGGAGTACATCCCCTGCCTCCCTCACTTCCCCCTGTTTGGCTCGGGCAGATGACTGGTTTGCCAAAGACGGGTAAAATCCCTCAAAGGAGAAGGGACAACCTAAGACAGGCACAATCATAATGGGCCATTAGGGAAGGACTTAGGGGTCTCCAGAAAAGGGGCAGAAAGACCCTCACCCCTTGGCTTTGTCATAGCCTGAGTCCTCAGTCTTTCTGCAAAAGTCTCCTAGACTCTTGGCTGTCCTGTTTTCCCTACCCGACTCAGCCTGGGAACTACACCAAGAGGCAGCTGTGACCCTGTACTGGAACAGTTAGCTCCCGGGGCCAATCTGGCCAAAGAAAGAATATACATTGTTTCCTTTGAGACTTGCTCTGCCCTGTTGCTATGAAACAGACACTTGAACTAAAGCCAACCCTGACCAGAAACAATCCCTGTTTTTCTTCATTATTATCTGTAAATGATGTCAGTTTTTCATGACTGCAGCTTTTTGAGCATTGGTTGATGAGTTTCACGTTCATACTATGTACTCTGTGTGAGCTAAACTCAATAAAATCGCAGAGAAGAAGATGTTCAGGACCTTTCTCCTTTGAGGGATTGGTCAGCTTTCCTCTCCAAACAGATCATTCGTTGGGCATTTTTATTCTCATCTGCCCACAATGACCTGGGGGAGTTCTGTGGGTGGAGCCCTTCATCAGGTACTGTGAGAAGGTGAGTGTAGCTTTTACCTACTGTGCAGCCATCTTGGATCTCAGCATTTTATCTTGCAATCTATACCATCCAAGTACTGTATACATATTATTTTACTTATTAAGTACCTATAGTTATCAAATATTGTAAAACAAGTGATAGAGATATAGAATTAGAACAGTCCTTTTACCTGAGGTATTCGAAGTTGTGCGGGAAGAAGATCAGCATATAAATAAATAGCTATATGAAATGTGTAAATGATCTCCATACTAAAGGTATAAAGGAATTGCTCTGTGGACTCAGAGAAGATAAATGAAACAGATGAAATTAGGTTGAAAAATACCACCAATAATATCTTATAATAAGAAACACTTGGAGTAAATAAAGTTGATGATAGAAGCTATAGAGCACAAGAATCTATGTCCTATCTTACATTTTTAAGTGGTGATGGATTACCATCTTTGATGGAAAAACTTATAAGTTGGCTTAAAAATTTTTTTTAATCATTTTCTATTTTCAATTACAGCTAACATACATTATCATATTAGTTTTAGGTATACACCCCCATGATTAACCACTACATAACTTAATAAATGATCATCCTGATAAACCTCACACACTTCTGATACCATATATAGTTAGGCTATTATTGACTATATTTCCTACACTGTATTTTACATCCCCATGACTATTCTGTAACAACCAATTTGTACTTCTTAATCCCTTCACCTTTTGTATCTGTCTCCTCAAATCCCCTCCCATTTGGCAACCATCAAAATGTTCTCTGTATCTATGAGTCTGTTTCTGTTCTGCGTGTTCCTTTATTTATTTTTAGACTCAACTGTTCATAGATGTATATTTATTGCCACTTTATTGTTTATATTACATTCTTCTTTTTCTTACAGAAAACCCTTTAACATTTCACACAATACTGGTTTGGTGGTAATGAACTCTTTTAGCTTTTTCTTATCTGGAAAGCTCTTTATCTGTGCTTCCATTCTAAAGAGCATTGCTGGATATAGTAATCTTGGTTTTAGGTCCTTGTTTTTCATCACTTTGAGTATGTCTGCTAAGTTTCTGTAGAGAAATCAGCTGACAGTTTTATCGGAGCTCTCTTATAGGTAACTAATGCTTTTCTCTTGCTGCTTTTAACATTCTCTCTTTGAATTTAACCTTTGGCACTTTAATTATTATATGCCTTGGTGTGGGCCTCTTTGGGATCATTTTATTTTGGATTTTGTGTACTTCCTGCACTTGTAGGTCTATTTCCTTTACCAAGTTAGGGAATATTCTGTCATTATTTTTTCAAATATATTTTTATTTATTTTTTAAAGTATTTTTTATTGATTATGCTATTATAGTTTCCCCCCTTTATCCTCCTCTGCCCAGCACCCCCCACACCACACTTATTTCATGTCCATGGGTTGTACATACAAGTTCTTTGAGTCCTCTGTTTCCTATACCATTTTTTATCTCTCCCTGTCTATTTTATGCCTATTAATTATACTTCTTCTTCCTTGTACCTTCCCTCCCTATTCCTCCCTTCCCAGTCCCCACTGAAATCCCTCCATGTGATGTCCATTTCCCTGATTCTGATCCTGTTCTAGTTGTTTGCTTAGCTTTTGTTTTCATTGCTTTTCTCTTTTGTTTTAGGTTCATTTGTTGATATTTTGAGTTTGTTGTCATTTTACTGTTCGTATTTTTTATCTTCTTTTTCTTAGATAAGTCCTTTTAACATTTCAGATAATAATGGCTTGGTGATGATGAACTCCTTTAACTTGACCTTATCTGGGAGCACTTTATCTGCCCTTCCATTCTAAATGATAGCTTTGCTGGATAGAGTATTCTTGGATGTAGGTCCTTGCCTTTAATGACTTCAAATACTTCTTTCCAGCCCCTTCCTGACTTCAAGAAATCAGCTGATAGTCTGATGGGCACTCCTTTGTAGGTAATTGTCTCCTTTTCTCTTGCTGCTTTTAGGATTCTCTCTTTATATTTAATCTTGGGTAACTTAATGATGATGTGCCTTGGTGTGTTCCTCTTTGCTTCCAATTTCTTTGGGACTCTGTGGGCTTCCTGGACGTGCATGTATATTTCCTTTGCCAGACTGGAGAAGTTTTCCTTTATTATTTGTCCAAATAAGTTTTCAATTTCTTGCTGTTGTTCTCCTTCTGGCACCCTTATAATTTGGATGTTGCAAAGTTTGTCAGGCTGTTTCAGAGGTTTGTAAGCCTCTCTTCACTTTCTTGAATTCTTGTTTCTTCATTCTGTTCCCATTGGATGTTTATTTTTTCCTTTAGTTCCAAATCATTGCTTTGAGTCCCGGTTTCCTTCCTGTCATTGTTGGTTCCCTGAATATTTTGCTTCATTTCAGTTTGGGTATCCTTCATTTGTTTTTTCATTTTTTGACCAAGTTCAACCAGTTCTGTGAGCATTTTGATTGCCAGGGCTTTAAATTCTCCATCAGATAAGCTGGCTATGTCCTCATCATTTAGCTCTTTCTGAAGTTTTGCTCTGTTCTTTCATTTGGGCCATATTTCTTTGTCTCAGCACACCTGTTAAGCTGTAAGGGGGCGGGGCCTTAGGTATTCACCTGAGCAGGACAACCCTCTTTGCTGTGCTGTGGAGCTGCCTGTGAGGAAGGGGCCAGAGAGGGAACAATGTAGCTCACCTGCTCAGCTCTAGCACACTTTCTGATGGACTCTTGTGTGAGACTGGAAGTTTCTCTCACCACGGCAACTGCTATCGGCTACATTCAACTCTGCATCTCAGTTTTGCCTTCAGCCGCCCTGCCCGGATGGTCCACGCCTTGCCACAGGTTCTAACTGGTCTGGTGTTCTGGTGGACAGTTTCTTTAATTCCTTGGTTGTCAGAGTTCCATGCAGTTTGACTTTTTGGCACTTATAGTGGTTTATTGTTTTTAGATTGGTTGTTATCCTCCTTTTGGTTGTGCGAGGAAGTGAAAGGTTTCTACCTATGCCTCCATATTGGCTGGAACTCTTCAAATAGGTGTTTAATTTTTTGCTCTCTTTCTTGTTCTGGCACCCCATGATGAGAATATTGGTGCTTGAAGTTGTCCCAGAGGCTGCTTACACTATCCTCACTTTTTGTATTTGTTTTTCTTGTTGCTGTTCTGATTGGGTTTTCAAAACCCAATTTTCCAAATTGCTCATTTGATTCTCAGCTCCATCCACTCTACTGTTGATTCGCTGTAAATTATTCTTCATTTCAATGACTGTATTCTTCAATTCTGACTGGTTCTTTTTTTATGCTTTTGAGGTTCTCACTAAGTTCATTGAGCACCCTTAAAACCAGTGTTTTAAGCTTTGCATCTAGCAAATTACTACTCTCCACATTATTTAGTTTAGTTTTTTTTTTTTTCTTCCTGGAGTTTTGTTCTGTTGTTTCACTTGGGCAATATTCCTGTCTCCTATTTTTGGCAGCCTCCTTGTGGTTGTTTCTATGTATTAGACAGAGCTGCTATGTCTCCCAGCTTGACAGAGTGGCCTAATGCAGTAGATGTCATGTAAGGTCCAGTGGCATAGCCTCCCCCATAACTGAAGCTGGATACTCAAGGTGAACCCACCATGTAGGCTGTATATGCTCTCCTCTTATAGTTCAGCTTTCATTGCTATTGACACATCAAAGGGAGGAATTCACCCAGGCTAATCACCTGCAAGGGCTGGCTTTGGACCAGTGACCACTGACCTCCGACCACCATGGAGGATCAGCTCAGCTGGGGCCCATTTCACAGAGCAGTGTTGGGAACCACCTGCCTGGTATCAGAAGCTGTAGCCCCCCGTCAAGGCTAAGGCTGAGGGAACGACCTTGGACCATAAGCCACCAAGGAGACAAAAGCTTATCTCCCTGGCAGGAGCACCACTTCTGCTCCTTTTACTTCACCCTGCCTGGCCCCCAATGCTTGGTCGGTTAGCCAATGATGGGTAAGATTCCCCGAGGGGGGAATGACCTAAGACAGGCACAATCACGTGGGAGGCCCTCAAGGAAGGATTTTGGGGGCTACAGCAAAAAGGGGTGATGGACCCCCGCCCCTCGGTTTTGACATAGCCTGAGTCCTCATTGTCTGTGAGAAAATCTCCTAATCTCTTGGTTGCCTTACTTCCCTTGCTCCACCTAAGCCTGAAACAATGATGGAGGGTGGTGCAGCCCTGTGTTAGAAAGGGTGGGTTTCCTGGGTGATCAGGCCTAAGAAAGAATGTGTAAAATCCTGTGAAACCTGCTTTTCTCAGAATGCTCTCAATTAAATGATAAGGGTCCAAGGAAGAAATAAGTTTGTTCCTTAAAGTTTTTTACAGCTCTTTAGCTATCTGACCCTGACTCAAAATAGGCCCTCAGAGTTCCTTGTTATTTGATCCTTACTTCCCAGCAATGAGTAATAAGCTTCACCCGAATTCCTGTGTAAATGAATCCAATAAAAGCCGGTGAGGAAAAGCCTCTTGGTCCTTCTCTTGTGAGAGATTGGCCACCTTTCCTCCCCAAGAGGATCATGTCTTGGTAGACTTATTCTCATCCATGGTGGACGGGGGGGTCTCTGCGGACAAAGCTCTCCCACAGAGCAGGACTTCCTTCAGCATGGCTCTGGTTCCCAGTGAGTCTGCCCCTTGAGTGTATGGCTTGTGGAGGTGGTTGTTAGGTGGTGGTGCTTCAATGTGTTCTGAAGCTGTCCATTGGGTATGCTGGCTCTAGAGCCTCTTGGCAGATGCAGGCCAAGATTCCCACCATCTGTGTTCTGTACAGGACCCCTAACACAAACTATACAGTGATATGCAGATGTTTGCTACTTGTACTGGGCTTAGAGGTGCTCAGGTGAGGCTAAGCTGCGAACCAAGGCTGGATACTGCTAGTCCTGGGCCTGAGGCCACTTTGCGAGTGGTATGGGATTCATTGAGGCTAGATGCTGCTTATTTGAGAGAATTTTGGAAAATCTGAAGCATGTACCATGACAAGCCACTAGGATGGAAATCCATGTAATCTTGAATGGGCCTAAAAGTTGGGTGGGTAGGGCCTCAGAGAATGACCAGGGTGAGGCAACCAGTATGAGGCAAGTTCATAGGGTCTCAGATATGGCACCTATCTGCTGGTTCTGTGTAGGGAGGCCTCATAAAAGGAACAATGGTCTCTGCCTGCACTTCTGTCTAAGAGAAAGTTGCCTCTACAGCTCTTCCCCTGATGTCAAACAGTTCAATTTTTACCTGTATGGCCCTGAAGCTCAGAAGGAGTGAGTCCAAGTAAGTCTGTGTGTAGGCCTTTTAAGAAGAACACTCTGGGGCTACTGAAACTTCAAGCCTTTCTCAACCTTAATTCTTGCTGGTTTTTACAGCCAGATCATATGGGCACGTCTCTTCCTGGAACTGGAACCCCAGGCTGGGGGGCCTGGTGTGGGGCTGGGACACTTTGCTCCTCAGGTGGGACTTCCACAGCCAAGATATCCCTCCTGATTTTTATCAACCACAGATGGGTGTGGGGTCAGTTTGTTGTGCATCTCCACCCCTCTTACCAGTCTCAATGTAGCTTCTTTAATTCCATAGTTGTAGGAATTCCATTTAAACAAGTAGGAACTGTTTGATACCAGACAGTTCTGAATGATGGTTGTTTTATAATTTAGTTGTAATTTTGATGTGGTTGTGGAAGGAGATGAGTACTATGTTTACCTATGCTGCCACCTTGACCTGAAGTTAAGTTCACTTTTAAACCATATAATAGGATTCAAAGTCATCTTAAGTAAGGAGCCAATGTAGGTAATAATCTAGATTGGTGTTATTTTACTCAAAGCAGAGTTGCAGATGAGCCATGAATATCTGAGCTGGGTGAGCTTGTCTACAGACAAACATCCCAAAGACTGATAGGAAACAAGTCTTACACTATACTTGCCTTTGTAGTCAAAGTGAAGAATGTCCTGGCTATCTGATCCAAAATATCAGGAAGTTCTACAACAAAAATTGAATCCCACTTTGAAGGGATCTTGAGTACAGAGAACCCACCTATAAATCTTCATTCATCACTAGCCTTCCAGAGAAAAGATAACGATGGGAGACTGAAGGAAGGATGGTATTTTAATGGTAAGACAAAAGCCACAGCAAAGGTATGAAGTGGAAATAATGCAATCACTATTTACCACCAAGACTGCAGCACAGAGTTGTTTCTCAAATGGAAAGCAATCCAGATAAGTTTTTGAGCTTCCTTTCTGGGAAACAATTTATTGCTGAATATAACTGAAAATGCAGATTCTTCCTTAGAAGTCTGGGATAACTTTTTCTCTAATATCATTCAACCAGAAGGAGAGGTCTATTCTGGCCTGAAGAGGGGGTTTTAATTGTAAATGTAATTAAAATAGCAATCTTCCTCAGGACCTCAGGGAGCTTAAGCTGGACAATAGCCCATTAACAGACTACTTGATGGTGTTGATAACATCTTCTGGAACACTATCAAGAAGCCCAGGTAGGCTATTTATAATCCTGAAGTAAAGAGGAGTGAGGGGTGGGCAGGATGACAAGAATGAGTCATGCTTTATTCCCGTTCTACTGAAGACTCTTACAAAGCCTTCCCTCTGACTAAGCACAAGTAGCCTGGCACCTGACAGGATCCAAATATAGGACCCAGGAGCTTAGATGGTGACTGTGCTTAGCAATATTATTAATTCCAAAATGGCAAACAAATGGACAATATAGGAAAAATAAGTTAAGAGAGGGAATAGTGATCATGACAAGAAAAATATCTGAAAAAACAGAACCTGACTTTCTCTGTTGAGTTCTCCTGTATTGCTGCTCTGGAATCCCTTTTAAGGCCTTTGCCATAAATATCCATTTCAATAAAAGTATCTTACATTTGAATAGAATATATAAGAAAAATAATACCATATCAAATATTAGGAGACCAAATTAGATTCTAATTCCTAACTCATGTCACAAATCTGCTCTTATCAAGGACAGACACTTCAACCTCTCTGGGCCTCACAGAAAAACATTGGTAGGAATAAAGAAGGGGTTTACAAAGTATGAAGACAGTTTCCTCTGGAGGCAGATTCCTAGGGTTCCTTTAAATATGCTTTGGAAGTCTTACCTCCTTCCTTGCTAGTCTCGGCCTGCCTCCACTGTGCTTACTCAGAGATCCGAGACTGCTCTGTCAAGGCTCTACAGAAGCAGGTCTTTAGGTCTTTTTACACACTGCCCTTCTCTTCCCATGCCTCAGCCTCTAATAATTTCCTTTTTCTTCTTTAATCTACTTGCCATTGTCTTCATTATCAATAGCAGCCCCACCCACAACCTCAGGGTGGGGTCTCTGCCAGTCTTCACCCCCATTCTCTCCTGCTGTTGGTGACTGCCTTTTCTGCTCAGATCTCACTCCAACTCTCACTTGCCATTCCCATCCAAAGCCACCCCCTTAACAGAAAAAGATTCCCACTGCATAGGAAAGCAGCATAGGAAAGCAGTTCAGAAGTAAAGGAAAAGAGAAAAAAATTCCTGTTCCTACTGGTAGAATTTTCGTTGCCGTGAATGAGTGTTTCTGGGACATAGCAGGAGCTAAAAATGTATCCCAATGAGTAAAATAGTGTTCTTTAATCAAAACTCTCAAAGCTGTTTCCCAGAGTGAAGTTACTATATACATGGTAGTTCTGTATTTCATATAAACATGACAGGTAAAAAGCTTTCTGCAGGCTGACCTGGGAACCCTACTTTCACTAGACCTTGTTTCTATGGGAAAATTTTGTCTGAGTTGCAATCAACTTACTAATGACATTTGACAACTAAGTACCTTTCCTTCCTCAGGAATGGTTGGTAAAACAAGGAAATTTAAAAATCTGTTAGGCAAAAGAAGAAATTAAAAAAGCAGCGATCTCTGGATTGTACATAATTCTATGTACATGTATTATCATATAAAGATATGCATATGAATAACACATATATACAAACATGTGAGGAGTAGGTTGGTAAAAGTAAATTACTAACTTGCTCTCTCCTCTCTCTCTCTCTCTCACACACACACACACACACACCACTTGTATCTTCTTTAAGAGCATGAGGTTGACCTCCCTAGACCAGTCCCAAAAGTAGACATTTCCTGTGAGAAAGGGGTTTCAGTCATAGTAAGAATAAACACAGAGGAAGTAAAGATCACATGGTAACACCAGAGGATCAAGAAAAAACAAAAATTTGGAAAAGAACATAAGACACACAGAAGAGTTAAATATGGACAGGCTATCTACCCAAAATACTCATTTCTAAACAGAATCCTCTTTAGCAAATGAATGCATGGCAGGTCCCACTGGTTGCCTGAAATTCTTAGAGTAGATAACAGATACCCTCTTTTAGAGAAGATACCCAGTGGTGATCTGAGAAGGAAGAATACATAGAGGCAGAATCAGGAAGGTGTATGTAGGGGCAAGCAAGTGAAGACCTAAGTGGAGAAGCCAGAAAAACCATGCTTCCGAAACTGCTGAGCTGAAGTGCTCAGGTTTGGTAGGTTGAGTCACAGGTGCCATGGGTTCTGAAATAGGAGGATGAAAAGAAGAACAGAAATGATGGGAGTCTGTCGGGGCATTCCATGTATTAGCCATCAATAATCAACAGGTACCAAGTACCTGGCACTGTATCTGGCTCTTCAATACAATCTTTGGCATTAAAATTTAAAGGGAAGAAGGTGACTCAAAAAAGGGGAGAGGAGGGGAGCAGAAGGTGGGGGGGGGAGAACGGTACCTTTATGTTTTTCTCCAAGTTGACTCACCTCATAGAAAAGTCCTTCTGGGAACTGCTGGAAGCACTGAGCACACACAAAGCACTGCTCATGGTACAACTCTCCATTACTGTTTACGATCTTCTCAGCGGGTGCAAACCCCCCCTTGCAGCGCTCACAGATAGCATTGGCAAGGGCATTGGCCATGTTACTGTAACAAACAAAGGAAGGGACAGATTAACCTCTTCTTAGATTTAGGACTGAAAAACAGAGTGGACTAAAGAGCACACATTCTACCTGTTTACAAAAATCATATTTTATCTAAAAAGCCCAATTTTTTGCTTGTATCTTAAGTTCTCAAGTCAAACTGTTCCTATCTTTGCCATAGCATGTTAAGTACTCAAAGCTCCTTCTGCTTGGAACCTATTTTCTTTAACATTTTGACATTCCTCTTGATAAATATACCACAGGTGAATGCCTATGGATACAGATGAAAGTCAAGAGTTGTCCCCATGGAGCTTTGAGTTTATAGCTTTATAAGTAGCTTAATTAAAATGTCAGAAAATCAACATTTCAAAGCCAATTTCTCTCCCTTCTGGGAACAGAATTTAAACCTCATGTCAAGTAAACACCACGTCAATGCACAGATTATCCCTTTGGTTAGACCCTGTTGAAAGCAAATAAAATGAGTCAAAATTCCTTAGTCCTATAATCTAATTGGTAAAACAAATATTAAGCACTGATATTACAAAATATATCTTAAAATCACAGAATTTGCATTATAAAGATCACCTTACAGATGATGAAACAGGTTTGGAGAAGAGAGGTGGCGTGGCTAGCCCAACCCCACAAAGCTCATTAGTTAATGGAAGATAATAGGATTAGACTTCAGGTACCCTGCTCATAAAATCACAATCATATTACAACATCAACTTCAAACACTTGAGAGGACGTGATAAGGACATCATCACACTATACAGATAAGGAAAGTAAAACCTGGCAGTCAGTAACCACTGATGATAAGCCCAATGCCAATCAGTACCCAACACTTGGAAGCAGACAGGAGGCATTCAAAAAATGATCCCATGCTCCACCTAACTACTGCAGTTTGCAAGAAAAGCATATAATAAGGCATACAAGGAGATATAATTAGTTATCCTCTAATGACTGCCCCCCAGTGAATTTCACATGAACTGTTTTATTTCTGAAAGGCCTCCAAGTGAAGAAGGTCCTGTAAGCAGAAGTCATTGGCCAAGCCACCTGTTATAATTTGACAAGTTTATTTTCAGATGTCCACTCAGAGTGCAAGCTGTACCTGTGTGTCTGGTCCCCAGGTGCAGCTTCTGACCATCCTGTAAAGTTACTGCCAATGTTTTCTTGAATCTTCACAAACACTCTGAGGCAGGTAGGAAGGAGAGTCTCCACTTTACATATTAATTGCCTTGACTCATAACAGTTTCTTAGTTTTTCTGTTGCTTTAGCCAGTCTTCACAGATACCTTATTTTACCTGAACCCCCCCACCCCACCACACCAAAGGGCAACTCTGCCTATTTCCCCCAAGTGTTTCAAAGAATAGTATTACTATTTTGTAGCTTTGCCATTAACTTACTCAGTAATATGTTTATACCTCCATACCAATCACACTCAATTTTACTTAATAGGTTTAAATATAAAATAAAAACATTACCCCCCAAAAAAGAAAAAAGGGAAGAAGTTAGGCAGCCTAACAAACCTTGCCTAAATCTCACACTAAAACAAATTTTCTACTTTCTCATTTCAGAATTACTGAGTTAAGAAGAAAAACCTATAAAACTCCCTTCTTCACTTGGCTTTGCCATTAGCTAATTGAACTGTGGAAGTTTTAGCAAAGCTCTGGAAAAGTTTGGATTCCTCCTTTCTCCTGACCAAGATCCTCAGGTGTACCTTGATAAAGTATTTTAAGTGCACACCTGCCTCGATAAGTTTTAGTACTGTTCTGAGGATGAAATACGAAAAAGTATATAAAACCACTTTGAAAACCAGAAGATGCTACTCAAATAAGAAGCATTATTATTAATTAAAAAACCTCTCAAGAGTCACCAAATCCTCATGACTTTAATGGAACTCCAAAAAAGCTAGAAATAAGGCCATCTTGCAATGGCCTGACTCATTATTACCTAGATCAGTGGTTTTCAAAATTTAGGGGCCACTGTGACCCTTTCAGAGGTTCAAAAGGCCCTCCCTTTTCTAACCACATCTCTATGTAAGGTCATATTTTTTTTTCACAAACTTTATTGAAAACAACATATTACAATAGGATAAATGCAGAAGTAATTATGAGAAACTGAGAAGCTTCTCTTTATTGAGATATGTTAATGAAATTTGTAAAAATGTAACATTAATGCTACACTTCCCACCAAGAGTTTGTTGTTTTAGAAACACTTATTTTTCATCAAAAATTAATATTAAGATTGTCAAGTGAAAAAAACCCACAACAGCCAACACAACAAAAGCCATCTGGCGTACATGAATCAAAATTATTCCTATTGTTTTTTGTCAAATAGGCAAAAAATATAATAGAAAATAGGTAGACATATTATAAAAAGCATATTGTTTTATTTCTACCACAGGAAAAAGAAACTAGTTTTTTAGAGATAATGTAATATGTATTTTTGAAGTATTCCTTTTCATAACAAGCAGAAAAAAAAAAAGAAACAAAATATTGGAGGAAACTTTCAGGAAAAAAGTATCAATAATCTTACTGTTTTTGATCCTCTGGCACTATGTTTATTTTGTTTTGTTTTACTTTGAACGGATTTTTAAAAAAGATTTTATTTACTTATTTTTAGAGAGGGGGAAGAAAGGAAGAGAAATATCAATGTGTGGATGCCTCTCATACGCCCCCCTACTGGGGGCCTGGCCTGCAACTGAGGCATGTGCCCTGACTGGGAATTGAACAGGTGACCCTTTGGCTCAAGGCCGGCAATCAACCCACTCAGCCACACCAGCCAGGGCTAATGGACTGTTTTTTAGGGCAGTTTTAGATTTACAGAAAAACTGAGTGGAAGAAATACGGATTCCCTATATGCCCTCTGCTCCACACGTGCACAGCTTCCCCATTACCAATATCCCCACCCAAGTGATACATTTGTTACAGTGGATGAAACTACATTAACATATGTATTATTTTACAGTTGACTTTTATATTTAAGAATCACGATAAGTTACTTTTTAAAATTTATGAATGATAGTTAAGCTGTCATCTGTTTAGTTATAATAAATTAACTAATTTCAGAGGAAAGAAATTCCACTAGATTTTTCAACAAAAGTGTTGATGGCTATGATTTATGTACATTGGGGAATATCTCTAGATAATATTTTTATGCAGGATATATGTACATGCCTTTAGTGTAGAATCTTTTTAATAGCCCAGTCATACTCGTTTTAGCTGATCTACTTCCAAAATTCATGCACACAACAGAACACCTGGCATCATCAAGCTTTCCATTATGTAAGTGCCCCATTTATCAAAGTATGAGAAACAAATTTTCTGGCATTAAAACACAAAAAAATATATAAATTCAGAAAGCATCTTGGGAGTTCACCAAGCATTTTAGTTACAATGCAAATATAATTGCCAAATTAGTCTTAAAAGAGCTCTTTATGAGTTGTGAAAATAAATGACATCTGTTGCAATACCACACAGAATGAATTCATGGAAACAGAGAATCAGGTCAGTTAAATTCTCTTTAACTTTCAGTTGACAAATTGGGGATTTGCAATAATTCCAAGTGTACAATGTTGTATAAGGTCAACAATCTTACACGAGTTGGTCTAAATAATGCTCTGCACTACTTTGTTTTTTTGGAAACTGTTTGCTAAAGCCCAGTAATAATATGAATCAGATGAACTTTGAGGCCTAACTGTACGATATATATATTTGCTACACAACATCTTTTTTTATTCATTCAATCCCCTGGAGACAGTATTAAGAAACCCCGTTGGTATAACTTTAAACTGCTGACTGTTAAACATCACAAAAATCTGTATTTTTATCAGCATCCTGTAATGCATTTTTTTGGCTTCTTCCAACCTGCTCCTTACCTGTGGACACTTTTGAGTATAAAAATTTATTATAATCATAATAATGAAAATTCTAAACCACCTACTTGGACTGTACAGTGAAATTATACTATTATCAGGAACCTGTTAAAGACAGATGTTACTATTCTTACTGTAAAGGTAGCACTTTCCTTCACATCCGCATTTCATCCAGCATGAGTTTCCATGACCAGACAACTGACCTGCCTGCTGGAACCTGTTGCACCACCCTGAAGGCCCCTGCTCAAAGTCCAAGAAATAGCACTGTCAATGGCTATCACATTGAAAACCCAGAAAGGTTAGATCTGGGAGAGGAGAATTGTAGGAAAGGGGACACTCACAATTTCGCATAAAAGTCACAGAACTCCTTATAGACTTTGACGTCACTGTGCCTGCGCTGCAGTTTGGACACAGCCCTCTCATCTTCATTGCCATCAGCTTGGTAGACACTGCTCAGTGCTGTCTGGGATATTTCTTCATTCTTTGGGATAACAGAGGGATGGTGTGCCCTACTCAAGAATGCCATCATTGATGCTTTTGAGCCTGAAGCCCAGGGCAGAGAGCAGCAGGACAGGAGACCAGAGAAATAATGTCCAGGCCTCGCCTGCTTCCTTGCCAGGGTCACTCCCACTGTCCTTACACACGTCAGCCACAGTCTTGCCAGGGTGGCTAGTGACCCTTCACATTAAGAGCTCCAGAAGCAAAGCAGTAAGTTGGCCTGAGAGTCCTGATTTATTGAGGCATTTTGGAAGCTCTAGAAAACATTCCAAAAAGTAGTAACCCAGCCTTTGCCAAGCAACCATCCTGGTAGACTGTGCCTGTAATCATTACTACAGGAAAGAGGGCTACTTGGTAGGTCTCTGAGAAAGAAACAGTCCTGTATCCTGGCTGTCTGCTGCTGGCTTCAACAACCCCAACACTATGCTTCTCAACTTTGGTAAGCATAGGAATATCTTAGAGAGCATGTAACACATCCTCAAATTCTGTTTCTAATAAGCGCCTGGTGAGCTGGCACTGCTGGCACACTCTGAGGAGCATCATGATGCCCAGGGCATGCTCACCACATGTGCACCATGACAGCCTTCTCCTGGATATCTGTGAGTTGGTGCAGTGAAGAGCTATGTTTGACTTATTTATTCCACAGCTGGCACATACTAAAAGTTCAAGAATGTGTTCAATGAATGGATTGCAAGAGGTAACAGGAAAGAGCTGTAGTTAGAACTCCTTGCATTTGATCCCCAGCTAATCCTGTAACTTGTGAGGCAATACTGGTTTACCATGACTAACAATGTCATTGGCATGTCTTATTATACCGTATCACAGGTCTTGTAACAGTGTCAGCAATGGAGATGATAATGATGTAATACCGTCAGGCTCTTTTTATTTCCCTTAAAATATTTTATAAAGGCCTTAATTTGTATTAGGTTCACTGAAAGTAAATCATGTTCATTCTCCTGCCAGAATCATAATCAGATCCAAAATATTCTGCCCACACTAAGGTAATGCTACTTAGAGAAACCAAGCTCACACAGTATCCAGAAGGGCTGGGGACAAGTTCTCTCTCTACTGTCTTTTAGCCTCACTTCACATGCCAAAAATGTAACCCTTAGGAGGGCAGAAATTTTGTCTTGTTCATGACTGTACTCACTTCATGGTTAGAGTCCACCTCTTAGCAGATATGCAATAATTACTTGTTGATGAATGGAGTTCGTAATTCATCTACTTGATCAACAAACCATGGAAACAATGAATGCGCAAACTGGCTACCAGTTTTTGAGTCAGCAAGAGATCTAAAAATGTAACTAAAAAATACTAAGGTAAAAAACTAACTCTTGTTTGCTTCACAATGACTAGTCTTATTTCTACTAGACAGAACAGTAGAACTATGAAAAAGTTAATGGTTCATAAAGATAAGACATAACAAAGTCTCTTGTCTGCCAAGGAACTAAAAATATTCTGAAAGATCTTCAATCAAATTTCTAACTTTTTATTTTGAATTATAGAATCACAGGGAATTCCAAAGATTGTACAGAGAGGTCCTGTGTATATTTCATCCAGCTTTCCCCAGTGGTTACATCGTATGTAACTATAGTACATCAGAATCAGGAATCTCACATTGGTGCAATGTGTGTATACAGGGTAGACACAGAATACACCATCCCCATGATATGATATAAGGCTAGTCCATCACTACAAAGATCTCTTTCATCTTATCTGAGTCTTCTATCCTTATCCCTGCCATCCCTAAACCCTGGCAACCACTAATGAGATTTTCATCTATGTAATTGTAACTTAAAGAATGTTAATTGCTAGGGACTGAATGTTTGTTTCTCCAAAATTCACATATTAAAAGCCTGATCCCCAATGTGATGGTATTTAGAGGTGGGGCCTTTGGGAGGTTATTAGGATTAGATTAGGTCATGGGAGTGGAACATCAATTCTTCACCATGAGATTAATACCCACATAAGAAGAGACACAGATCATTCTCTATGGGCCACGTGATACATGATATGGTACAGTCAGAGTAGCTGCTACAATCCAGGAAGTAGATCCTCATCTAAGCTGGATCTGCTGGAGCCTTGATCTTAGAATTTCCAGCATCCAAAATCTTGAGAAATAAATATGTGTTGTTTGAACCATGTAATCTACAGTATTTTTTCAATAGTAGCTAAAACTGACTGAGACAATTACATAAATAAAAATCGTATAGTATGTGACCTTGGAAGGCTGGCTTTTTCCACTAGCATAATGCCCTTAAGATACATCCAAATTGTTTCATTTGTAAATAAAGAGCTTGCTCCTTTTTATTGCTGAGTACTATTCCATGGTATAAACATATCAAAGTTCAACCATTTACCTACTGAAGTACACGTAAGTATTGGGTTAGCCAAAAAGTCTGTTTAGTTTTTTCCATAAAATAAAAGACACATTTTTCATTTTCACCAACAACTTTATTGATCTGGATATTTTGAGTATGTCGGCTATCATCTTCTATTAGTTTCTATTGAGTAGAAGCTGGAGTGCTGTATAAGCACTCCAGTGTATAAGACAACCCCACAGCAAAGAATTATTTGGTCAATATGTCAATAGTATCAAGAAACCTCGCAAACCACTTTTAACACGTTCAATCAGCCACAGTACCTTCTCCATATACTGCACAAATCTTTACTTGAGTTTCAGTTGCATTTTTACCATTCTTGAAATAAAATATAATATGCTGAAAATGTTATTTTCTTCCATCTTCAACATTAAAATGGCTGCACAAAAATTCACCAATTTTGACAGGTTTTTTAAAATGCACACTGTCACAATATAATCTAACAAAATTTAGAATGAAGTTAAAGACAACTAAGCACTACTACAGCCATCATATGGAAAAAAACTAAATAAAATTTTTGGCCAATCCAATCAATAGCTTCCAGTTTTGGGCTATTTTGAATAGAGTAGTGTATAAGTTTCTGTGTGAATACAAGTCTTCATTACTCTGGGATAAATGTCCAAGAGTGAAACTAGTGATTTGTATAAGTTTATGTTTACTTTTTTTAAGAAACTGCAAAATTATTTTCTACAGTGGTTGTACCATTTTACATTGCCACCAGCAGTATATGAGATTCAAATTCTCTACATCCTTCTCAGCATTTGGTGTTATCATTATTTTTTATTTTAGCTGTTCTAATAAGTACATAGTCCCAATTTTATTTTATATATGCATGTATTAAGTATATATATGTGAAGATAAGTACAAAAACAAGTCAGAAATTTTACTTCACTCAATAATCATATTGACAAGAAAAAAAAGTAATATGTACATTTGGGAAAAAATAAAAACACTATAAAAAAGTACAAAATGAAAAGTCTCTTAATAGTTTGTGTGTGTGTTTATGTGCATGCACATGTACTCTACTAATCTTAACTGTCCCTTTGATGGAACTAAAGAACTCATTAAAAAATTATTTGATTCTTGATCACCAACAAGACATTAAGTTGAAATTAAAGCAAATCTGGCTTTGCCTTATATTCCGTTTCCCCAGTGCCCTGAGTACAGACAGGCTGATGGTTCTTACTACTAACAGAGCCACCACGAAACTGTGCTTGAACAGGAACTACATCTTAACCCTCCTCCATCAGGCACTAAATTGTTTCACACCTGTTGTGTGCTTAATCAGATTGATGCTGGAAATTTAGTAAAAATTCTCTTATTTTTTTAAGGTACTTAATGAATATTGTGTTAAGAAGCATGTAGAAGACTTTTTTCCCTCTAGTTTCCTCTGCTTCCAGCAGGGACTATATTAATGACGGTGCTTGGCACCCAGAAACCTTAGATTAGGGATGTCCAACCTGCAGCCCACAGGTTGGCCAGGATGGCTATGAATGCAGCAAACACAAAATAACAAATTTACTTAAAATGTTACGAGATGTTTTTTGTGATTATGTGTTGCAATGTATTTAATGTGTGGCCCAAGACAACTTTTCTTCCAGTGTGGCCCACAGATGCCAAAAAGTTAGACACCTTTCTGAACTAAAAAACAAAAACATAAACTAAGCAAAGAACTGGAACAGGAACATAATCACAGAAATGGAGATCACATGGAGGGTTATCAGTAGGGGGAGGGAGAGGGGGGTAATGGTGGGGGGGAGGTACAGTGTGTAAAAAACATAAATGGTAGGCATAAGATAGGATGAGGTTAGGAATAATATAGGAAATAGAGAAGCTACAGAACTTATATGTAAGACCCATGGACACAAACTAAGGGTGGGGGAATCCTGGAGGATGGGCAGGTGCAGGGAAGAGAGGAGATAAAGGGGAGAAAATAACTAGGGCTACTATAATAGCATAATCAATAAAATATACTTAAAAAAAATAGAATCAGCCCTGGCTGGCATAGCTCAGTGGATTGAGCACGGGCTGCGAACCAAAGTGTCGCAGGTTCGATTCCCAGTCAGGGTACATGCCTCATGCCTGGGTTGCAGGCCATGACACCCAGCAGCCGCACATTGATGTTTCTCTCTCTCTCCCTCAATCTCTCTCTCTCCCCCCTCCCTTCCCTCTCTAAAAATAAATAAATAAAATCTTAAAAAAAAAAAAAAAAAGAAACAACCAATGAATGAATAAGTGGAAAAAATTGATGTTTCCTTCCCTCTCTCTAAAAATCAATCAATCAATAAAAATAACATAGAAATAAGGTTATTACATGTTGTATGCCACTCCAAAGAGATCTATGTATGTGAGAATGGCTAACCAAACACTCGGCAACAACTAACATAATGAAGCTTCTCCAAAGTCAATAAAAGGTTTCCATGAATGCTGGGGTATACAAATTGTTGAGATGGCCTGGTTAAATTACCACATGGTAAAAATAAAGTATTTTTACTGTGATTCTCAATCCTACTCAAATAGAAAATTTAATCTGATTGTCCCCTATTACTAAAAACAAAACAATCAACATGTAAGTAAAGATAATGGAGCTGAAAAGTTCTTTCTCATTTCTTAGCTTCCCAGACAAATGTACTGTTTTCTTTTAAGATACGGTGAGGAAATAGACAAAGGCTGGCCAGAAAAGGACCCAGAGTTGCAATTAATATGCCATTTTGCCCTGTCTATTCAAATTGTTTCCTAATTCCTGATAGGGGTGAGAGAGTGAGAGCAAAATAAGGTGAACAGCTTGAATTTAAAACGAAGAAAACTGCTCTGGTCGGGTGGCCCAGTTGGTTGGAATGTTGTCCCACACACCAAAAGGCTGCGTGTTCAATTCCCAGTCAGGACACATACCTAGCTTGCATGTTGGATCCTTGGTTGGGGGTGTGTGGAAGGCAGCTGATAGATGTCTCTCTCTCAGATTGATATTTCTCTCTCTAAAATCAATACATATATCTTCTGGTGAGGATTTTTTAAAAATGAAGAAAACTGCGCATTTACTCACTTGCACTGGAGTTGCCTTATGATCAAAGCAGGGAAGCACCTCTTTGGCCTCGTTAGTCTTAGACCAATCCAACAGAGACAAGGAGACTATGACCAAAAAAAGGCAATTTGCATCTGATTGTAACATCATTTCAGAGGAAACTCATCTAAAGGTGGACTATCTTTGGTGTTGGAGTCAGAAAACTTACAGCACCTCAAACTCTATGATATTTTAAGAACAGTGTTCATATCCCTCATAAAAAAAATGAGTGAAGCACAATTTAATCTCAGGTTAAAATCTTTCAGTAAATAAATTAGAAGGCATACTTTTAGTCCTGAAACCAATAATTAATATTCAGTGTTTCTGCTCTGGCCAGTGTGGCTCTGTTGGTTGGAGCATCATTCCACAAACCAAAGGGTCACAGGTTCGATCCCAAGTCAGGGCACATGCCTGGGTTGCAGGTTTTGTCCCTGAAATGGAACGAAGTTTCTCTGCCTCTCTTACCCTCCTTCGAAAATCAGTAAGTATGTCCTTGGGTGAGGATAAGAAAAAAAAAATATGGTGTTTCTATTCTCCATGAAAGTCTCTTTATCCAGAGAGATTCTGAACCATATACAGATAAACTAACAAATAATTTGAACAATGGGGCAGCCCCAGTTTCTGTAAATCCTAAGTGTGTGAAATGTGAGCATTTGCAACAGGGTTACTGGGATGCATTGTTTTGTTTGATTTTTAATTTCCTCACTTCCTTTAGCCCCATAGTAATTTATTACAGAAAATTTATAAAAGGCAGAGATGAGAGATATTTCTGCCACCTAGAGATAAGTACATTAACATTTTATCTCTTTTCTTTTTAAAATGTATGTTAAGTCCTGGCTGGTTTGACTCAGTAGATTGAGTGCCGACCTGTGAATCAAAGGACTGCTGGTTTGATTCCCAGTCAGGGCACACGCCTGGCCTCTGGGCCATGTCCCCAGTCGGAGGTGCGCAAGAGGCAACCACACTTTGGTGTGTCTCTCTGTCTCTTTCTCCCTCTCTTTCCCTCTCTCTAAAAATAAACAAAATAAAATCTTAAAAAAAATTAAAAAGAAAGGCAAACTAAAAAAAATATGTGATTTTAAATAAAAACAGGATTGTCCCTAGCTGGTGTGGCTCAGTGGATTGAATGTGGGACTGTGAGCCAAAAGGTTTGCCAATTCGATTCCCAGTTTGGGCACATGCCTGGGTTATGGGACAGGTCCCTGGTGGGGAGTGTGAGAGAGGCAACCACACACTGATGTTTCTCTCCCTCTCTTCCTCACTTCCTTCTCTCTAAAAATAAATAAAATAAAATCTTTAAAAACAACAAAAACAGGATTGTAGCAAGATGACTATTCAGAATTATATAAAGGTAATTGATGATCAAACTTGACTAGTACTGGGTGATACATCCAGAAGAACATTTGGACAAGTACTAGTGAGCCAATTCCTTCTCCAGAAGCTCAAAAAAGCTCCATGTAGCTCATGTGCTTTAGCATGACTGTCTCTTCTCACCTTTTACCTCTCAGTAAAGAAAACTCATTTAACTATCATCACTGCAGTTTGAATCTATAAGCTCCCTCACAAATTTTCTCTCGCTGAATCCCTATCCCATGGTCACTGAAATAACTGAGTGACCATGGGATATGGATTGGGTCAACTGAAAAAACATTCTTAAAATTATCTTTCATAGGTTGTCCAATACTTCTCTTAAAAATTTTAACAACTTTACTGAAATATGTCTCTGCAGGAGTTCCTCTATTACTCAAATAATTTCTCTCTGGCATTTGTTTTGTGACATACTAACACTATTCTCATCCCTAAACACCTTTGGAAAAAGATATATTGTGTCCTAACCAAACACACAAATTTAAGAATGATTTGTATTTCAAATATACAACAGTATATTTAGTTAAGCGTGTTGACTTAAGAGAACGTCCAGCTTGCCAGAAAAATCTTTCCAATGTATCCATGGGATGGCTCCTTATATGGCTGTGGTGGCCATCAGTACCAAACTTTCTGGCTCTATATTACATTCTTATTTTAGTCTGATTCAGCTAGGAATAGCTCTCACTGAACATTGACCTTCAGTTAAGCTGGTAGAAGAAATCAGTGAGAGTTTTTATTTTATGACTAAGCTTAACATGAAATCTACTGTCCTCAATGATAAACTTAAATAAAAACCAGGAGAATTTGAGTATGGAAGGACAGGAAAAAAATAAAACAAAAGCATTTTACTCAAGTTAAGTGAAAAAATCCTTTCAAACTTCAATCTATATATATTTAATTCCCAGTCATTTCCTTTTAATATAGAACCTGTTTCCATGTATATTTTAATGCATTAAACAACCTTGAATATATTGGACAGGATTAGGTAGAAATAAAATTTTTATTTTTACTTTTGTTAATTTTAAAAAGGTTTCTTCTCTTTCATTGACTTCAAATTTCATGGAGTATATATAGAAAGTCGAGGAATTGTTTTAGCTACCATGACTTAGATTTTCCCACAAGTGTGACCAAAAGATGTGGAAATGATACGTCACAGGAAGCCTGACTACCTGTATAAGCTAGCTATCAGTATAATGATGTCTAGCAAGCAACCAGGGCTTCAGTTTCTCCTGGGTGTCTTTGGATGTTCCCTTTCCTCTTCTGGCTCCTATCCTCAGTCTTTCTCTCTTCCCATAGCTCTTACCATCCTCTTTCACAGGATAAAACTGGGTTTCTTTTGGTTTTCTCAAGATGACATATTCTAACCTCGGCCAGTGTGGCTTAGTTGGTTGGAATATCATCCCACAGACTTAAAGGTAGAGGGTTCAATTCCCAGTCAGGGCCCATACCCAGTTTGCGGGTTTGATCCCTGGTTGGGATGTGTAAGAGAAAGCAGTCAATTGATATTTCTCAAACCCCCACCCTTGCTCCCTCCCACCATCCCCCTGCTCTTTAAAAAGCAATGAAAACATGTCCTTGGGTAAGAATAAAAAATAAATAAATCTAGCAATAGATTGTAAAAAGATGGTGGCAAGGTAGGTGGGAGCGGAGCCCAGTTCTCCCTATGCCCAGCAGGAACACCTAACTGATCTTCTGAGAAACAGAGTGAACAGCCAATGGAATCACAGTGTTTATGAAGTTTGGGGACAAAAATTATAGAGGACACTGAAAAACAGACAGTGAGGAGATTACTTGGGTATGGTAAGGTAGCTGGGATCTGCACAAGGACCTAGGCCACTGTGTCCCTGGGCCTAGTGCCTGCCACAGGATACTTGGAGGAGAGTTAGATCACTAGCTCCCTCCCCTACCACAGCAGGGAAGGCAGCCTGGTACCAGGAGGGTTCTGGATGCTGGAGGTTGCTGGGGCAAATAGAGACGAAGTGGGAGACACACAGAGGCGATGTACATTCAGTATGACTGGGACTGGACGCTAGCACCAGAGAAGTTGGGGTGCGGGGTGACAACTGGGAAAGGGAGAAGAGTGGGGCTGTGTCAGACCCTGACCCAGATACTGTCCAGACTGGTTAGAAAGTTGGGCTGTGTGAAAAGCCATGCGCTTGTTAAGAACCTGGCCTGGGGGGGGGGGGGCGGTGCGAGGTGGTGGCACCTATTTTGTAAGGAACTCGGAAGCAGCAAGCTGCCTTGCCTGAGGGTGATTTGCTAAATGGAAGCACAAGTCACAGCCTGACTCACTCCGAGCAACCAGAGACTGAGTGGTTGATTTGAGCCTGGCTGCTCACAAAGGACTTGGGCCAGAGGCTGGGCAACTGTAAATATTGAGGCCCACACCTGGTGCCCATCCTCTCAAAACCATTGAAAAGGGAGAAAAGCCAGCCAAGCCCCCCTCTTCCCCTGACATCCAGGAAGACCAGCAGAACTTGCTCAACTGCTTTAAAGTCAGCAAGAGGCTTATTTTTTTTCCTTCCTTTCTCACATGTCACTTTCCTAACCACAGAACTGGTATTTTATTGTGTATGTGTATTATTATTATTATTTCATTTATTTTACTACTTTTATTAGTATTTTTTAATTTCTTTTCCTTATGGGGTTTAGTTTTTTGTTTTATTTCTGTTTAATTGTATTGTTTGACTGGTTTTCCCTTATTCTCTCTTTATTGATTTTAATTTGCATTCTTTCACTCCACTTGTGTTCCAATAACACACTAGTCTTGGTTGTGTACTTTCTATTCTGGTTACCAAATCATGTATTTCGGTCATATTATTGTTGTTCCAGCACTATTATAAATAATTGTTGTGTTCCATACAATTGTACATACTACACAACAACCCTCCCTGATCTTACCTACCCTTCACTTTATTCCGGACCATTATTAGGTTGTGGGTTAACTCTATTCTCTCTCACAATACGCCACTTTCTAACCTTACTCTCACTATATTTCAATCAGCTAACCTTGCACAACGGTGGTCCGGGATTACAGCTAACAATCCGCCTCCACTCTAATAAGAGTCTTTTCGCTCTTTCACCATTTTATAAAAAGTGGCTAGTTGGTGTGAGATATCACAGTTTATAGCTATATCCTTATCCAAAGATAATATCCTCTCTCTTCTCTACTTGCTGTAATTTAAATCCCCATAAAATACCTCTCTGATTTCTTACTCCATGTTGCGTACATCCCTCTCCTGCCCTGATCAACATACAAGAATAGGTGGGAGCTGCGACATCAGTATACCTACTGGAGGGGGGGAAAACCAAAGGAACCACCAAAAGGACCAATCAACAAGGAACCGACCAAAAGGTAAAACCACAAGTACAACACGAAAGCCCAAAAAACAGAAACAAAGGGCAAAGATAGAGTGCCCAGATATGGAGAGATCAAAGAGACTACGCCACTGAACCCCACAGCATTCCTACCATAACAGTTAGCCCTACAAAGACAGCAAAGCAAAACATCAGGAAGCACAGAAATAAAAAGAGTCACCTAAATGGGGAGACAAAAAAAGAACATGCAATCAAAAGGAACTGGCAGACTCCCACTGAAAGAGATAAATGAAAATGGAGTAAGCAAACTATCAGATATAGTATTCAAAATAATGGTTATGAAGATGCTCAAGGAAACTCACAGACACTACAAGGAACTGTTAGCACTACAACAATATAAAAAAGAAAATAGAAACAATAAACAAAAAATAGGGAAGAAATGAACAATAAAATCTTGAAAATAAAAAACGCACTAGAAAGAATTACCAGCAGGCAGGATGAAGAAGAGATAGAATCAGCGAGCTGGAGGACAAGGTAGAAAAAAACACAGAAAGACCAAGAAAAGGAAAAGAGACTCAAAACGACATGTTAAGGGATGTGCCGGAAAACATGAGATGGAGTAATATCTGTAGAATAGAGATACAAGAGAAAAAGTAAGAAGAGCAAGGGACAGAAAACTTGTTTGAAAAAGTAATGCTGGAAAGTTTCCTGATTTGATGAGAGAAAAAGTCATATACATGCAGGAAACACAGAATCCAATCTAGAGGAACCCAGAGGCTCACTTCAAGACAACAATCATAATTAAAATGGCAAAATTCCAAAGACAAAGGAGAATCTTAAAGGCAGCAAGAGAGAAACAGGAAGGACATACAAGGTAGGCCCTGATAAGGTTAGCAGCTGACTTCTCTATAGAAATGCTCCAAGCCAGAAGAGAATGGCAAGAAATATTCCAAATAATGAAAAACAAAGGCCCACAACCAAGACTACTTTATCCAGCAAGTCCTCTCAATTAAAATGAAAGGCTCAAATAAGGAGTTTCCTAGAGAAAAGAAGTCTAAAAGAACTCATCTCCACAAAACCAGCTCTACAAGAGATGCTAAGGGAAATGCTTTAAGAGGAGGAATAAAAACACTGAGTGAGAGAGGACAGAGGTACGAAAAAAAAAAAAAAGTACCTATCAATAACAACCCTAAATGTAAATGGATTCAAATGCTCCAATCAAAGACATAGAATAGCAGAATGGATAAGAAATCATGACAACACACATATGCTGCCTACAAGAGGCCCATTTCAGGACTTCTGGCCAAGATGGCAGTGTAGGTAGACACACTGTGTCTCCTCACACAACCAAAAGAAAGACAACAAATTTAAAAACAAAAAAAACAACCAGAACTGACAGAAAATTGAACTATATGGATATCTGACAACCAAGGAGTTAAAAGAAGAAACATTCATCCAGACCAGTAGGAGGGGGCAGACATGGGCAGCCTGGCAGAGAGGGACTCGGGGCAAGACAGAGGCTCGAGGACTCAGTGATGCAGCAGTTGGCAGAAAGGGTGGTCCCACGTCTGCGTACAGATAAATTGGGAGGAACAACTGGGGAGCAAGTAAGACTGTGCAACCCAGGGTTACTGCACATGGAAATAAACACTAAAAGACTATGACTGAAAACACCTGTGAGCGTGGGGGTTGAGGCGGTAGTGGGAAAAACTCCCAGCCTCACAGGAGAGTTCATTTGAGTGACCCACAGGGTCCTAGAATGTACATAAAACCACCCACCTGGGGATCAGTGCCAGAAGGGCCCAATTTAATTGAGGGTAGCAGGGAAAGTGATTGAAAACCCACAGACAACAGAACAAGTGGCACTGTTCCCTCTCAGACCACTCCCTGACAAACAGCATCACAGCACAGCAACTTGAGTTGCCCCACCCTGGTGAATACCTAAGGCTCCATTCCTTACTACGTACTAAGTGTGCTGAGACAAAAAAAAAAAAAAAAAAAAAAAAAAGCACCGAAATGAAAGAACAGATCAAAGCTCCAGAAAAAAATACAACTAAATGATGAAGAGATAACCAACCTATCACATGCTCAGTTCAAAACACTGGTAATCAAGATGCTCAAAGAATTAGTAGAATATGGTTGCAAAATAGAGGAAAAAATGAAAGCTATGCCAAATGAAATAAAAGAAAATTCACAGGGAACCAACAATGATGGGAAGGAAACTGGGACTAAAACCAATGGTGTGGAACAGAAGGAAGAAAGAAACATTCAGTCAGAATAGAATGAAGAAACAAGAATTCAAAAAAATGAGAAGATTAAGAACTTCCTAAATGTTCCAAAATCTGAATCATAGGGGTACCAAAAGGAGAAGACAAAGAGCAAGAAATTGAAAACTTATTTGAACAAATAATAAAGGAGAACTTCCCCAATCTGGCAAAGAAAATATAGACTTCCAGGAAGTCCAGGGAACTCAGTGTGTCCCAAAGAAGTTGGACCCAAGGAGGAACACACCAAGGCACATCATAAGTATGTTACCCAAGATGAAAGATACGGAGAGAATCTTAAAAGAAAAAACAGAAAAAGGAGACAGTTACCAACAAAGGAGTTCCCATAAGACTGTCAGCTGATTTCTCAAAAGAAACCTTGCAGACAAGAAGGGGCTGCAAAGAAGTATTTGAAGTAACGAAAGGCAAGTGCCTACATCAAAGATTACTCTATCCAGCAAAGCTTTCATTTAGAATGGAAGGGCAGATAAAGTTCTTCCTATATCAAATGGACTTAACTGATATATACAGAACCTTTCATCCCAAAGAAGCAAAACACACATTCTTTTCAAATGTACACGAAGCATTCTCAAAGATAGACCACATGATAGGATACAAAACAAGGCTCAACAAATTCAAGAAAGTTGAAATCAGATCAAGCATTTTCTCTGACCACAAGGGACTGAAACTAGAAACCAACCTCAAGGAAAAAAAAATCAAAAACACTCAAACCCGTGGAGATTGGACAGCATGCTATTAAACAATGAATGGGTAAAGAATGAGATGAAGGAAGAAATGAAAGAGTTTCTGGAAACAAATGAAAATGAACTCAAAACAATCTAAAACTTATGGGACACAGTGAAGGCAGTCCTGAGATGGAAGTTCATAGCAATACAGGCTTACCTAAAAAAGATAGAAACATTTCAAATAAACAACCTAACTCTATACCTATAAGAACTGGAGGCACAACAACAAAGACAATCCATAGCAAGTAAAAGGAAGGAAATAACCAAGATCAGAGCAGAATTAAACAACATAAGAGACTAAAAGAACAATTCTAAGGATCAAAAATCCAGCAGCTGGTTCTTTGAAAAGATAAACAAAATCAACAAGTCTTTATTGTTGAATTTGTTCAACAAATTACTGTTGAAGGCTCATAAAGAAAAAAAGAGAGAGGACCCAAATAAACACAATCAGAAAGAAAAGAGGAGAGATTACAATTGATACCACAGAAATACAAAGGACTGTTAGAAATTACTACTAAGAACCATATGCCAAGAAATTTGAGAACCTAGTTGAAATGGACACATTTCTAGAAAAATATAATCTTCCAAAACTGAATGAAGAAGCAGCAGGTAGCCTGAACAGACCAACAACAGCTGATGAATATGAAGCAGTAATCAAAAAACACCCCCCACACAAAAGCTCTGGATCAGACGGTGTCACAGGAGAACTCTAGAAAGCATTTAAGGAAGAGGCTAACCCCTAGTCTTCAAAGACTCTTCCAAAAAAATCCAAGAAGACAGAAGATTCGCCAACTCTTTTCATGAGCCAGCATCATCCTAAATCCAAAACCAGATAAAGACATAACAAAGAAAGAAAATTTCAAGCCAGTATTGCTTATGAACAAAGACGCTAAAATCCTCAACACAATATTGGCAAACCTCATCCAGTAACACATTAAAAACATCATACAGCATGACCAAGTGGGATTTATCCCTGGGATGCAAGGACGGTACAATATTCGCAAATCATTAAACACAATACATCACATAAACAAAAGCAAAGACAAAAATGATGTGATCATATCAATAGATGCGGAAAAAGCATTTGATAAGGTACAACACCCATTTATGATTATAATACTCAATAAAGTGGGAACAGAGGGAGCATTCCTCAACTCAATAAAAACCATATGCGAGAGAACTACAGCCAATAACATACTCAATGGGCAAAAACTAAAAAGTCTCCCACGAGGATCAAGAACAAGACAAAGTTGTCCATCTTCAACACTTCTATTCAACATAGTATTGGAAGTCTGAGCCACAGCAATCATAACAGAAAAGGAAATAAAAGGCATACCAGAAAAGAAAATAAAAGGAAAAGAGGAAACAAAACTGTCATTGTTTGCAGATGACATGATAGTGTACATAGAAAATCCTATAGACTCCACCAAAAAATTGCTCAACCTAATAAATGAATTTGGCAAAACAGAGGGATACAAAGTCAATATTCAGAAATCGAAGGCATTTTTGTATACCAACAATGAAGTATCAGAAACAGAAATCAGGAAAAAATCCCAATTTGATATAGCAACAAGAAAAATAAAGTACCTAGAAATAAACCTAACCCAGGAGGTAAAAGACCTATAGTCAGAAAACTATACAATGCTGAAGAAAGAAATTAAGGAAGACACAAACAAATGGAAGCATATACTGTGTTTATGGATTGGAAGAATTAACATCATGAAAATGTCCATACTACCCAAAGCAACTTATAGAGCCAATGCAATCCCTATTAAAGAGCCAACAAACACTTCAAAATTTTATCTGGAACCATAAACAGCCACAAATAGTGGCAGCAATTTTGAGAAAGAAGAACAAAGTAGGAGGAATCACAATACCTCATATCAAACTGTATTACAAGGCACTGTAATCAAAACAGCCTGGTATGGGCATAAGAACAGACACATGGACCAATGGAACAGAATACAGAGCCCAGAAGTAAACACAAGTCTCTATGGTCAATTAATATTTGACAAAGAGGGCAGCAGCATAAAGTGGAGTAAAAAGTGCCTCTTCAACAAATGGTGTTGGGAGAGCTGGACAGGTACATGCAAAAAAATGACGATCACCAACTTACACTATACACAAAAATCAATTCAAGGTGGATAAACAAATTAAATATAAGTCCTGATACCATAAAAGTCTTTCAGGTGAACATAAAGCAGGAAAATCTCAGATATTCCATGTAGTAATATTTTCACTGATATGTCTCCTAGAGCAAGGGACATAAAGGAAAGAATAAACAAATAGGATCTCATCAAAATGAAAAGCTTCTTCATGGCTAAAGAAAACAGCATTAAAATGAAAAGAGAACCAACCGTACAAGAAAACATATTTCCCAATGATACCTCAGATGTGGGTTTGATCTCCAAAATATAGAAAGAATTCACATGACTCTAAGAAGACAAATAACGCAATTAAAAAAAAAGGCAAAGGACTTGAACAGACACTTCTCCAAGAAGGACATACAGAAGGTCCAGAGACATATGAAAAGATGCTCAGTATCATTAGCCATCAGAGAGATGCAAATTAAAACCACAATGAGATACCATTGTGAGAATGGTATCTCATAAACAAAGCAACAAACAACAAGTGCTGGAGAGGTTGTGGAGAAAAGGGAACCCTAGTGCACTGTTGGTGGTACTGCAGACTGGTGCAGCCATTATGGAAAACAGTATGGAATTTCCTCAGAAAACTAAATATGGAACAGCCTTTTGACCTGACAATTCCACTGCTGGCATTATATCCTAAGAACCGTGAAACACCTATCCAAAAGAACCTATGCACCCCAATGTTCATAGTAGCACAATTCATAATAGCCAAATGCTGGAAGCAAACTAAGTGACCATCAGTAAATGAATGGATCAAAGAGCTATGGTACACTTACACAACAGAATTCTACACAGTAGAAAGAAAGAAGGAGCTCCTACCGTTTGTGACAGCATGGGTGGAACTGGAGAGCATTATGCTAAGCGAAATAAGGCAGGGGGTAAAACACAAATACCACATGATCGCACCTGTAAGTGGAACCTAATCAACAAAACAAACAAATAAGCAAAATATAACCAGAGACATTGAAATTAAGAACAAACTGACAGTAACCAGAGGAGAAATGGGAGGGGATAATGGGGGTAAAAGGGTAAAGGGTTTACAGGGACAACTATAAAGGACTCATGGACAAAAACAAAGAGGGGTGGAAACAGAGGAGGGAGGTAGGGATGGCTGGGGTGGCAGGGAGAGGTGGAGGTAAAAGGCAGAAAACTGTAAACAACAATAAAATTCGAAAGTATTTAATAAAAAGAGAATAAATGAAATAATGCACTGAAGCGCTTTATATAGTACCTGGAATATTTTAAGTTTCCATTAAATATTAGTTGTTATCATAATAATAATTATTAAATACTAATATGAAATGTACCAGAAACCTTCATTGTTCTCTAAATATTTTATATGCATGACAAAAAACAGGCCAGGCAGAGCATCAAAAAGTATGTTAATTTAAGTATTTATATCTTATTGCAAATCAGATTTGAAGTTTTTGTACTTTTTTTGAACTTTTCTAAACATTTTCTTCTGAAACACCAATTTCTATTGTTTCCAACTTCTCTTGCATTTCTACTAAAACACCAATTTCTAATAACCTACTCTTCATGAGGAATAAAGTCTGATACCTGAACAAAAAATAATAAAAAACTAGCAATAACATATAAAAGCATGGTAATGATAAGAGCAGACAGACCCACTCATTTCCCTGATAAGTGTTACTGGACCTCTTTGGCGTTCCAGTTATGAAGTTTTGCCTGCTTTGTGAAAATGGTCTTTGTCCTCTGCTAGTTGGCACCAGGGCTTTTCAGTGAAGGGCACTGAAGTGACCCGTTGGAGGAAAAGATTTTCCATCCTGGTCCTGCATGCTTACTTGGCAAGCTCCTGCAGCACACGGAACTTGGGTTAGGGCTTTCTTCTACACCAGGCTCCTGCAGCAACAGAACTTTGTCAGTGTCCAGCTCCCGCAGGCAGGGCAGCCAGAAGCAGCCAGAGGCAGGCAGCCTGTAGCACACTAAAAGCCTTCCCCTAATTCCCCTGTGGGCATTCTGTAATGGCGTACCTCTGGTGAGACATGTCACCAGAATGGCCTTCTCCAGCACCCTGGGGGGAGGGTCTTCTAAAGTTTAGATTTCAAGCAAGTTTTGCTGGCCAGGTACCAAGCAACTTCTCTGCCATTCTAAGAGTCTCAGCAGTGTGCCCTGTGGGTGAGGGGCTGGCAGGAGCTTCACCTTGGGGTTCTATCTCAGCCCTGGAGTAGTGGCTGCTCCTTGTAGCTGCTATCCCTATACTCTTGAGTATTCTATTTACTTCTTACCAGAGAATCCCTTATTACCTCAACCCCCTGCTAGAGTTAATAATTCTATCTTTATATTAAATCTTCCTTGTTCTAATTACTTTGTGGTTCTTCTCTCCTGATTGAAACCAGGATACAAGAGGCTAACGTCAGGATTCTGATTATTTGTAGAACCTCATGGGCCCTTTATCCAATATGAAGGACATGTCTCACTCAGCAATTCAAAACAAATTGTATCTGCCTTTGAAACTAGGAAGGAATGGAAGGAGTAATAGAACAGAAAGCCCATGTGCAGGCTCTCTTTGCTAGAGCTAGCTGGACCCCATAATGCATGACTGACCCTTGTTTTATGAGCCTCTATCCTCAGGACGAGAAAATTAGTGGTAGCACCCTGAAGGCACAGAACCTCTGGGAACTTATGAAACAGGATATGTCACACCTCAATGACCAGACTGTGCACACAAAGATAACACTGAAACAAGCTGCAGTCTCTATTAGACCAACTGAAATATTCTTCTCTACAACCATCCCAATCACCTAATAAAAGCTCAAAGCCCCACATTTCGCTGTTGGTGTATCTCTCTATCCCAAGACCCTCTCCTCTCGTGGAGTGTGAATAAAAACTTTACTCTCTGCACTTTCTTCTCTTTTGAGAATTCTTTCACAGCCTGCATCACCAACCACCCTAATTTTGGTGGCCTGTATGAGGACATTCTCTATTTTTCCCTCTCCTCCATCTCTTGAGACATGCAACTAGGGAAGCTGTGGGCAGCGGAAGCATGGGCAACCCCTACTAATCCCCTAACTCTATCTCTTCAAAGAGGATTCTGATCCTTTTCTTTCTCTCCAGACTCTGCAGACAGCCTCCTCCTCATCCCCTACATGGCCAGTGATTGGTAATTCTCTCTGAATCGTGGGATGAATACATTAGTTTTGTTGAAAGTGATAGCTTAACTCCCACCCCACTCCGTCTTGTTATCATAAACCATAGTGCCAGGGTCTATCACTTTCCTGGGGTTTCAGTTTAGGTTGTTCCAATGGGCCCTGAAATACCTCAAGGATTTAATTCTTTCATCTTATAAAAGTTGTCCAACTAATTAGGCCTTATTTAATATGCTCAAAATTACATGGGAAGCTTTGCCAAACAGAATAATAACTATATTCTGATTGCAGATTAATTATAATGTGATAGTTACCTAAGAGAATAAAATTAGAATTGTGTCATTTATCATGATACATACCCCCAAAATTAAACTTTGATTACTGAAGATTTAAAACACATTTAAACTAGAGAATAATACAATGAATCCTATCATACCCATTATTTTGATAACTCCAAAAGTTGTCAAATCATGATCAATATGTTTTATCTAGTCTTCAAACATAAACTATTTTGAAGCAAATTCCATACATATCATTTGAATCATATATTCTTCAGCATGTATCTTTGACATATATTTTAGCTCTTATTTTCTATAGGGTGTAATGCAGCAACACAGTGAATTCTGAAGGAGGCTCAGTATAGACATGCTTGAATTCCACTGTTTCAAAATTATAGACTCTTGAATAGGGGCTGGCTGTCCTCCACTAACTTTTAAATCATGCTCTCCTAAGCTATGATGCCCCAATAGCTGCCACAGGAAAGACAAAAGGAAGGTGATCAGGAAAAGAATCCAGAATCCAGAGTCTACTATTCAGTCCCTCCCCTTCTCGTATCATCTTCACAGACCATCATTGCTTTTATATCACAGTCCCCAGGGAAATACTGTCAGGAAAAAAATGATTCTCTGAAAAACCTTCTGACTAGAACTTTTGATCCTTTTTCTGAGATGCTCAAATGAAAAATTTGCTGTGTATGAATTTTTTGTTTTGTTTTGTTTCGGTCTCTTCTTGTGACAATCAGTAGCTCTAAAAAATGTTGTTTTTTTTTTTGAAATGGTCCCATACTTCACCATTTCTATTATGAGCGAAAGTTAACTTACTGGTAGGTACCACTTTAAAATGATAAAACAATCACAGTGTCTCTATGTTTCACAGAAGACCATCCTAGGAAGAATCTTGTCTAAAAACAATCCTACAAGTATTTCATTTTCCCAAAGACAAGGCTGGAACATTACAAATTAGAAGCTCACATGTAACTTTGTGGTCCATTTCTAGTTCCATGCATACTTGTACTTCTCAATAATATTGTCATTTTTTCATTCCCATTATGCAAAGCAATTAGAATTCTGACAATAAATTGTATAATTTCAACTTATTGCCAATTGACTGCTTTCTTTAAGTAGTTATTAACAGCTAATGGCAACACTGAGATATATAGGTGACAGCAATAAGTCTCCGCTTAAACTGCAGAGATGGTTATGGTAGCCACTAAACCTATCAATATTGCTTTAAGCAACTGTGATCAAAGAAGCATTGCTATTTTTAAACTGTATAAAAACAATAAGTCATATATTTTTAAAAAGTTTTATTGTTGCTCAATTACAGTCGTCCACCCTTTCCTCCATTACTTTCCCCTGCCCTACACACCCGCCACCTCCCACATTCAACCCTCTCCCCTTCCCCATTGTCTTCCTTGTCCATGGGTCATTTACACATGTTTCTTGACTTGATGCTTCCCCCTCTATTCCCCATTATCTTCCACCCTCTGTGGTTCTATTTTGCTCACTTGTTTGTTTTGTTGATTAGGATCCACTTATAGGTGAGATCATATGGTATTCGTCTTTCACTGCCTAGCTTATTTCACAGAGAATAATGCTCTCCAGTTCCATGCATGCTGTTGTGAAGGGTAGGAGCTCCTTTCTTTTTGCTGGATAGTATCCCATTGTGTAAATGTACCACTGTTTTCTGATCCACTCATTTACTGAAGGACACTTAGGCTGTTTCCTGCACTTGACTATTGTAAATAATGCTGCTATGAACATTGGGCTGCGTAAGTTCTTTTGAATTGGTGTTTCAGGATTCTTAGAGTATACTCCCAGTAGTGGAATTGTTGGGTCAAAGGGCAGTTCCATTTTTAGTTTTCTGAGGAAATTCCATTCTGTTTTCCACCATGGCTTCAGCAGGCTGCATTCCCAACAACAGTGTACTAAGGTTCCCTTTTTTCCACAACCTTGTTAGCACTTGTTGTTTGTTGATTTGTTTATAACAGCCATTCCAATTGGTGTGAGGTGCTGTCTCATTGTGGTTTTAATTTCAGTCCCTCTGATGGCTAGTGATATAGAACATCCTTTTATATGTCTTTGGGCCCTCAGTATGTCCTCCTTGGAGAAATATCTGTTCAAGTCCTTTGCCCATGTTTAATTGGGTTGTCTTCCTACAGTGGAGTCATGTGAGTTCTCTATATATTTTGGAGATCAAACCCTTGTTCGAGATATCATTGGCAAATATATTTTCCCATACGGTTGGTTCCCTTTTTATTTTGCTGATGTTTTCTTTAGCCATGCAGAACCTTTTTAATTTGATGTAATCCCACTTGTTTATTCTTTTTTTATGTACCTTGCTCTAGGGGACATATCAGTGAAAATACTGCTGCATGGAATACCTGAGATTTTCCTGCCTATGTTCTTCTCTAGGACTTTCATGGTGTCACGATTTATATTTAAGTCTTTTATCCATCTTCGGTTTATTTTTGTGTGTGGTGTAAGCTGATGGTTAAGTGCCATTCTTTTGCATGTAGCTGTCCAGATCTCCCAATACCATTTGTTTAAGAGGCTCTTTTTACTCTACTTTATATGCTCCTGCCTCCTTTGTCAAATATTAACTGATTATAGGGACATGGGTTTATTTCTGGGCTTTCTATTCTATTCTAGACATGTATTCATTTACGTGTCTGTTCTTATGCCAGTGGCTTTGTAATACAATTTGATAATCAGGTATTGTGGTCCTCCTATTTTGTTCTTTCTCAAAATTACTGAGGCTATTCAGGGTTGTTTATGATTCCATATAATTTTTTGAAATATTTTTTCTATATCTGTGAAATATGTCATTGGTATTTTAATGGGGATTACATTGGGCCTATAAATTATTTTGAGTAGCATGGACATGTTGATTCTTCCAATCCATGAACATGGTATATGGTTCCAATTATTTGTGTCTCCCTTAATTTCTTTCTTCAGTGTTGTGTAGTTTTCTGCGTACAGGTCTTTAACCTCTTGGGTTAGGTTTATTCCTGGGTACTTTATTTTTCTTATTGCTTTAGTAAATGGGATTTTATTCTAATTTCTGTTTCTGATACTTCATTGTTGGTGTACAAAAACGTCTTTGATCTCTGAATATTGACTTTGTATCCTACTGTTTTGCCAAATTCACTTATTAGGTCAAATAGTTTTTTTTGGTGGTGTCTGTAGGTTTTTGTTATGTGCACTATCATGTCATCAGCAAACAATGACCTTTCCAATTTGGATGTCTTTTATTCCTTTTCTTGTCTGATTGCTGTGCTCAGAGCAGTCATATTTTTTATCTTAAAAAATGAATACTGAAATATCTTTGCAGATTATAAAATATACCAAGACATTTCATTACTTCAACTAGATATCAAGATCCTTGTTTTGGAGGGAGGTTTGGGAAGAGGTTTAGTCACAGCCTTGTTTGGAATCCCCATTTATGCTAAAACTATAACTAAACATGCAGCCCTTAGAAGATAATAGTTTAGTTTGGAAAGAAAAATCCAAATACTCTCTTCTAATTTCCCTGCATCTTCAAGAAATTATCTAATAAAAGGCTTTCATAGTTCATTTTGCTGATTTACTCATTCACAAACATTAACTGAATATCTACTAGTTTAAATTGTGCTGGTCAGTAAATGAGAGTTAGAAATGACTCTTGGCCTGGATTTGATAGTCACCTTCACACAGATGTTATCCGAAGCCATGAATACAAAGAGCTTCAGAAATACTGCAGGGGCAACAGAGGAGAAAGTTAAAAGAATAACTAGTATGGACACTAAGAAAAGGTGGTGCTGGGGTAATGAAGGAAGGAGAAATTTTTAAGAAGGAAGTATTACTGCTATGAAATCTCAAGGGGTAATAAAGAGAACATAATGATTTAGGGTGAAACCCTTGGGACTGGGAGATGGGTTCCCCTCCCACTACAGACACTCCGTCTCCTACCAGGTAGTAGTGTGGTGCTGGCACCTGACCTGGGCTCTGCCAACACCATGCTCTTTCCAGGTAGAACTTCAATGGTTGCCTTTGGCCAGCCTGTTGTACGAATGGAATTGTGGCTATGCTATCTGCTATCCTTGGCTCCAGCCCATTCTAAGCCTAGTTCTTTAATCTCCCATTTCTGTCAGTTCTGTGAGTAACCTGAAATCTTTCCAATAAAATTCTTTTCTGGGTAAGTTAGCCCGAGTCTGTTGCTGTTGCTCTCTACTGATCAAATGACATGGGTCACTGATATGGTGGGGTCAAAAGCTGGACTGAAGAGGATTACAAATGTGGAGTTAGGTAATACGAAACCAAAGTTACAGTGTTGTTGGAGCCATCTGTCATATAAGGGAAGTGGGAAGAGAGCAAAGATGCTAAATAAGTAGGAGTTAAATATTAGCAGCCCTATGAGAAGCAAGATTCAACTAGTAGGAGAGTGGAGAGACAAACCTTAGAGATGAAGGGTGCCAGTAGGATCAAACTCAAAGGAATCAAACTGAGATAAAGAGAGGAACAACTGTACTAGTTTCATAACTTGCCTATAAATCTAAAATTATCCTTAAACAAAGCTTATTTAAACAAAAATAGGCTGAGGATAAGGATATAGAGAAAAAGCATACCACTTAGTTTAGATGGTTTCAGAAAACTAAGAGAGAAGCTGTGGACAAGAGAGTAGGGTAGTGTTAAGAAAACCAGTGACAAGAGAAGTTTCAAACAGTTATATAAGAGCAAGTGTGATGAGAAAAGACAATAAAATAAGAACAAGAACAATGCTCAGCAGTAACCAGGAAGTTGAAGTTGTAGAACAGAAATAAGTTTCACATAATTTATTCACCGAGAAATTAAGAGTTTGAGAGTGATATGAAGTGAAAATGGGTCCAGGAGTAGGTCTAGGGTATGATTATAGACCTGAACAGCTGGCCACAAAGAATGTAGGGCATTAAACACAGCCAGAAGAGGTGGGCAGACTGGTCGTGAAGGAGGGTTTTGGAATCAGAAATATGGAGGGCAAGGAAAAAACTCACTGCTTACTATATACAGATGCATAAGAGGGAAGACTGGATTAAGGCTACTCTCAAAGAGGGAAAGCAATCTGACAGATGGATCTGGATCAGTGATATGTGACCATAAGGATCAGCTGAGTCATGCTGATATGAGGGAATATGCTGACAACAAGCTATCATGATTTTCATTTTTTCATGCACACAATGAACTTTTACTATTATGTAGAAGCCACTGTGAAGGAGAAAATCAGGGGGAAAAACCCACACAAATGATCAATGCACAGTTTTGCCTTTAGACATCTTATACTGCTAGGAGCTGAGATGCACATACAACTAACAGTAACAGGCTATTCTGTGTCCTGTGCTCCCACAGAAGCATGTAGTGACAGAGAGCAGGGGGGTGTATGATGAGAAGAAATGGGCTGAGAGCTAGGGAATCCTGGTCTCCAATCCTAGTCTCACCCCTTCACTTGATAAAGGGAGGATTTAACAAGAGAACATGTAAAAATGTCCAATGGTGCTAGGTTCACAAATGTTCTACAATACACGTTAGACTCTTTCCTGGTTTCCCTTTGTTTTTACTCAGCAAATATTGACCGAAGCCCAGCAATAAAGTAATAAGTGAAAATTGAAACCAGGGACAAATATAGCAGAATGGAAAGAACACATGGGAGATGGATGTGGCACTCTATCCATTCATGAAGGTTCAAGCAGACCTTGAAGGACAATGGTCAGTGATAGAGATGAGATGACTCAGAGGAATAGATTCTGAATGAAGAAAAACAGAAAGCTGATCTAACAAGCAGATATTTGGTACAATGTGGTGGTATTCTTATTCCCTATGCACTGCATGTGAGTAATGTTGGGCATCCTGACTTCATCTCTCCTAGGATCCCCACTTGGGGTTAATTACATAGTTTACCCCTGGGTGGAAGGCAGCCCCTAAGACAACCTCTGGCCCCACCTCCTGGTATTGACAAAAATTCTCTCCTTGATCAAACTCTAGTTAGGCTCTTTTGAACTCTCTTTTTTACTAGGCCCTGACTTTTGAGCTTCCATGCTTGCTTCTGCATTTTCCAGTTTTGGCAATAACCCTGCTAAGTCCGTTTAACTAGAACCCCCCATCCTTGATAGCTGATCACCTTCTATATTGAATTGGGTTCTCATGTTCCACTATGTCCTAGGTAATGTCTGCTCACCCTGCCTGTCTTCACCAAGAATCCTGTTAGATCAATTTCACCAGAATCCCTCCTGACTTTTGATGTTTTCTCTCAGTAAATTTCCTTACACTCATTCTTACTGTGCTCCTTGGCTATAAATCCCCACTTTTCCTTGTTGTATTAGTAGTTCAGCCCAATCTTTCCCCCACTGCAAAACACCATTGCAGTGGTCTCTATACCTATCTTGATGGTCCTGAATAAAGTCTGCCTTATTCTTCCTTAACAAATGCCATGAATAATTTTATTCCTTAACAGCATTCACACCTTTGTATAATCCCCTCCACTTCTTGAGTATAGGCTAGACTTACTGGTTTCTAATAACGGAAACACAGTATTGTATTCCCCTTGTTTTATTCAATAAGTGTTTTCTTTTTCTTTAAAGATTTTTTTAAATTTTATTTTTATTTTTAAAAAGAAGGGAAGTGAGGGAGAAAGAAACATCAATGTATGGTTGGTTCTCATATGCCTCCAACCAGGGACCTGGCCTGCAACTCAGGCTTGTGCCCTGGCTGGGAATCGAACCAGTGACCCCGTGGGTCACAGGCTGGCACTCAATCCACTGAGCAACACCATCCAGGGTGCAATAAATGTTTTCTTATCCCAGCAAAAATGATAAAAGGTCATATCTGAGATCAGGTTATAAAAAGACTGCGGCTTCCATCTTTGGCTATCTCTCCCTTTCTTGGGTCACTCCCTCCATTTGAGCCTTAAGAAAACTGCAGCCCTAATCAAAAACTTAACAGTAATCCCATGAAAGAACAGTGGTCAGAGGCACTGAACTAAGTTGTACCTGAATCCTGGCACGCACACACTGTGAGATAACAAATGCTTCTTGTTTTAAGCCTATAGTTAGCAAATTTATACTCATAGGTAAAAATCTGGCTCACTGTCTCTTTCTGTAAATAAAATTTTATTGCAACACACAGAGTGACACTAATTAATTTTCATATTTTCTATGGGTGTGGTCACACCACAACAGCAGAGTTGAGTAGCTGTGACACAGACTGTACAGTCTATAAAGCCTAACTATTTATTACCTGGCCCTTTACAAAAAAGTTTGCTAACTCATATTGCCTTTTAAGTTTTTAGGTAATTTGTTATTCAGTAATAGATAAATAATACACCCTGTTCCTACAGCATCTTGTTCATTCCTCTAACAACACAGTATCTCTTAATTATCTATGAGCCTATTTTTTCCAACCATACACTAAGTTCCATGTTAGCAGATAATGTTTTTTTTTCAGGCACTTTCGAGATCATAGTTTATTTATTACTTCAGATAAAAACATAGTATACATATTAGGGAATCCCTTAAAATTCAAATCTGAAGTTACATACAATCTAGTACTTTTGCATTGAATATTAACCAAAAAAATCTCTACATACTTAAAAGCCCCACTATTAACATGAACTATGGTAATAAAAAATTTGACATTTAATTTGTTCAATATATAGTATTTACATTATGAAATGAATTGTGATATGATAGAGTGATAAAGAAATAGTAAAAATAAACTTTAAAAATCAAAGGTACATATTCTTACAATGTGCTAATTGTCCTAATTGTATATACAAATTAAAACATAGCAGAGCTTTCTGTTATAAAATTCTTAATCACCTGACCTTCGTCATTACTTGCTAACAATTTACATGCAACATCTGCTGTAAGTGACATTTGATTTTTTTCTTCCAAGAAAGTGTAAGTAGATGAATGAGATTTAAGAGAAGACATTAATTCACTTGTGATCAAAAAACAAATATACGGTACAAGATTAATACTGGTCACAAGCCTCTTCTCTGCAGAAATAATAAAGCAAAAACAAAATGCAAAAGCAGTGTCATGAATGGTACAGCTCATAGAATCTTGGGACCAATCAGACACAACTCTTTCTCGTTCCATGATGAGAGGTCTATTTTGCCCTCAAATAATAATAACTGAAGTGAGGGACACCAGGTGTAAAACTGATTAAATTTTGCAAAATACTAAAACAGAGGCCAGAAGAAGGGGTAATTTATATATAATTCAAACTATATACATCATACTTTGAATGTAGCCCATCCCAAACTGGCTTTGTGAAACAATTGGACCTGTATGATTTCACAGTTAAAATTATAACAAATAGTATAACAGATTTTCATGGGAAGCAAAATTCAAGGGGGCACTTTGTGTTATTTATTTACTATGTTGTTTAAATTTTAAAAATAATTTTACTAAGCATACATCTCAACTGAGGTCTATGTATAAAATGTCCTAATACATACAGTTTTTTTTTTTACCTTTGGTAGATTAAAGGCCTTTTTGTGATTTCTGTGTGAATTGTAAGCAGAATGTGAGATGTGCACATGCATACAGGAAAAACTCAATCTGAGGTAATCCAAAGGTGTACATATAAAGAAACTAGAGGTACTTTGAAAGACAAAGTACACCAGAAACCCAAAATAGGTAATAGTGAGAATGGAATGCTAATATGGCAGTAAAACTTTTTTTAAAACAGAAAGAGGAAGGCCTCTTGTACCAGCAGAATCCTGCACTCATTAAAAATAATCATCTATTATTTTATAAAACAAAAGCCAATGTTAGTATAGGGAAGTACAAATTGCAGAAAATTAGAAGTCAACAAAATAGAAGCAACTGGCTTATTAGAAAGGAGAACATGTCACTCTGAGCAGAGCTGCTTGGTGATCGCTGCCACCACCACCCACAGGACCTTGTTGGTGCAGGCCTCCAGACATTCCACATCAGGATCCAAGTGGAGGAGCTGCCTCACACTCTTGGTGGCCAGGTCATATTGCTCATCCAGAAGGGGAGCAAAAGCATTCTTCAGGACATCTGAGGCATGGGCCATGTAAATGAGGGCCAGCAGGTGCTTGTCCATGAGGCAAGGGTCATTCACTCACTTGTCAAGAACAGCATCCTGGACCTTCCTAATGAGGAGCAGCTTAATGCTGTTGTTGGTGAAGGGATGTGTTGTCATGTCAAAAAGTAGGAAGTTCTGTTTCTCTGTTGTCAATATGCCCTCTTCCACCAGATTTTTAGCTAATTGTTCCTGCATATTTCTTAACGGATAATGAAGTTTTAATAGATTCCATGTTTCACCACTAAGTAATTCAATCCAGTTCTGGAATGTTTCTGGAGGCTGAGTCTCCTTAACATGCTTTAGAGCTTCATCAAGAAGGACATCCCCTGTTGGAGCAACAGACTTACAGATCACCTTTCTTGTTAACAGACTTTTATGTCTCATTCCACAAGCCTCTATCTGTAACCTTCCTTTTAATGCTAATTCAATGAACACACAGCTACGCAATCCAGATGATATACAGTCATTCCAAAATGATGTATAATTCTCTTGGTCCTTGAGGCCCAGGAGGAGCATCTCCTCCATTAGTGTCAGCTGTGTTTCCTTGGAGTTGCCCTTGTCATAGTTGTCCTGCTCATTGCAGTGTCCTTGCTGCTGTTGCTGGCACTGTCACCCCCTCACTGCTGGCTCCTTGTTGGCAGAGTTGTGGGAGGCTGATAATTAATGTTTTAATCAACTTCATATCCCCATTTCCCTGGCACACAGTATGACCTTAATAAATGTAGACTGGCCCAAGAATGCCTAGACAAATGTATTTTACACACTAATGCAGAAAATCTGCAACCTAACAATATTTCTTTAAGTAAAATAGACATTAAATTAAGAAAAGCCAAAACTACTATTTGTGCTGAACAGAAACTATTTCAACTTGAATTCATTTTAAAGGTGTTTGTTGACTGCCACACAAAGGATGATTCCAGATCCAGAAAAACTTTTGATCTTTTAAGCTGGCTAACCTTTTATAAAACCTCATTGTGTAAAATACCTGTAACAACAGTTTATCTCAAATATTTCCAAGATTGTTGGCATTAGTTTTTACCATGAGACGAAGAATATATTTTCTGGCACCTGGATATGTTATTGAAATTTTCCAAAACATTGCAGAATTTCAGCTTTGTCCCAACAAATTCTGTATGTTAGATTAAAAACTAAAGTTGGGAGCAAAAATTGTTAAACATTAGTAAGCATCCTACATGCAATGATTCACTGCAACTTCCTAGCTAAGTCAGTGTTTGCCAGAGGCAGGAGGACAATATTTTAGGCAAGATAAAAAAACCCCTGGATATTCAAGGTTTCCGACCAAGACGGAGGCATAGGCAGACACACTGTACCCCCTTGCACAACCAGAAGAAGGACAACAACAAATTTAAAAACAAAAAACAACCAGAACTGACAAAAAATTGAACTATATGGAAGTGGGACAGCCAAGAAGTTAAAGAAGAAACATTCATCCAGACCAGTAGGAGGGGCAGAGAGGACTTGAGGCAAGGTGGCAACTAGAGTACTAGGGCAAGCAAGATGGCAGCTGGTGGACCGGGCAAGGTGGTGGCTGGCAGAATGGGTGGTCCCACGTTTGCATGCAGACAAACCAGAAAGAACAACTGCGGAGCAAGACAGACTGTACAACCCAGGGTTTCAGCAAAGGGAAATAAAGCCTCAAAACCTCTGACTGAAAACACCAGTGATGGTTGAGGTGGCAGGAGAAACTCCCAGACTCACAGGAGAGTTCACCAGAGAGACCCACATGGTCCTAGAGTGTACACAAAGCCACATACCTGGGAATCAGCACCAGAAGAGCCCAATTTGCTTGCGGATAGTGGCAGAAGTGACTGAAAGCTGACAGAGAGCAGACCAAGCAGCATTATTTCCTCTTGGACCCCTCCCCCACATATAGGGCCAAAACACAGCAAAGTGGGTTGCCCAGCCCTGGTGAATACTTAAGGTTCCTCCCCTTACTATGTAACAGGCGTGCTGACCAACCCCCCCGCCTCAAAAAAAAGGTCCAAACGAAAGAACAGATCAAAGTTCCAGAAAAAATACAACTAAGTGATGAAGAAATAGCCAAGCTACCACAAGCACAGTTCGAAACACTGGGAATCAGGATGCTCACAGAATTCATTGAGTATGGTCACAAAAGAGGAAAAAGTGAAGGCTACAAAAAGTGAAATAAAGGAAAATACACAGGGAATAAACAGTGAAGGGAAGGAAACCGAGACTCAAATCAATGGTTTGGGGCATTGGTTTGGACCAAGGAAGGAAGAAACAGTCATCTAGAACAGAATGAAGAAACAAGAATTCAAAAAAATGAGGAGGGGCTTAGGAACTTCCAGGACAACTTTAAACATCCCAAATCATGGAATCTGTATGATACAAATCATAAAGCTGCCAGAAGGAGAAGAGGAAGAGGAAGAAATTGATGACTTATTTGGAAGGAGAACTTCTCCAATCTGGAAAAGGAACCCGACTTCTTGGAAGACCAGGAAGCTCAGATAGTCCCAAGGAAGCTGGACCCAAGGAGGAACACACCAAGGCATATCATAATTATACTACCCAAGATTAAAGATAAGGAGAGAAGTTTAAAAGCAGCAAGAGAAAAGGAGAAACTTACCTACAAAGGGGTTCCCGTAAGACTATTAGCTGACTTCTCAAAGAAATGTTACAGGCAAAAAAGGGCTGGAAAAAAGTATCCGAAGTCATGAAGGGCAAGGACCTACATCCAAGATTACCCTATCCAGCAAAGCTATCATTTAGAATGAAGGGCAGATAAAGTGCTTCCCAGATAAGGTCAAATTCAAGGAGTTCATCATCGCCAAGCCCTTATTATATGAAATATTAAAGGGACTTACCTAAGAAAAAGATCATCAAAAATATGAACAGTAAAAAACCAACAAACTCACAACTATCAACAACCAGACCAAAAAACAAACAAATAAGCAAACAAACAAACACCCCAACCGAAAAACAAACTAAGCAAAGAACTAGAACAGGAACAGAATCACAGAAATGGAAATCACATGGAGGGTTATCAGTGGGGGAGGGAAAAAGGCACAGGGAATAAGTAGCACAAATGGTATGCAGAAAGTAGACAGGGGGAGGTTAAGAATAGTACATGAAATGTAGAAGCCAAAGAACTTATATGTACAACCCATGGACATGAACTAATTGGGGGGGAGGGGAGAAGGATGTGGATAGGAGGGGATATGCAGGGCGGAGGAGAATAAAAGGGGGAAAATGGGACAACTGTAATAGCATAATCAATAAAATATATTTTTTTAAAAAAGAAAAAACCTGGATATTCATAAAATGTTGAATTTTAAGCAATATATTCATTTTAACACATAACTGTAAGGGTTTTAGGTTTTTAAACTGAGTTGTTTTCTCTGGCTAATATCTAAGAGGAGGCAGAAAAGTTCTGTCTTTGCTTCCATTTTACTACCCAAGGTAATACAGGACCTTTAGTTTCAAGTTTGATGGTAAGTTTTTAACTTTTAAGATATGGTCTTCGGATCTTCTTAAGATATGATATTCTGATCTTCATTCAGTGTAAGAAATGTTACTCTAAAACCAAAGTGAAGCCTAGGTTTTGTGGTTAAGCGCTCAGCTCACACTCTGAACATAAGACACAACTAGGTACTGCCCTGAGTTCAGATTCTAATTGCCCAAATTACCATGTGTTTCTCTATGAGTCTTTTCCCTTTACTGTGAAAAAGAGGAAGTGTGCCATATCCCATAGTGTTACTCTGAAGGTTCAGAGACTGTGAAGCACATACAACAGCCACAAAAGCAAAAAAAAAAAAAAAGTATAAAAGGACAAGTTGATTTAAAAAATTATTCATGAATTTTTATTTATATGAAATATTTATTAATAATCTTACTGACTATGGGTTTTGGGATGATTACCTATACAGGACACAAAAAGCACAAACTTTACATAAAAGAGAAAACCAATAAACTATCAAAATAAAAAAACTTTGCTTTTCCAAAGACTCTTATAAAAATATGAGCCACAAACTAGGGGGAGACATTGGCATGTATTTATCTGACGAAGAAACTTTTATCTAGAATATATAAAGCACTGTTAAAACATAATATTACACAAAACAACCCAATAAAAGATGTGTAAAAAGTCTGAAGATACATTTTGCCAAATAAGATATATGGATTGCAAATAAGCACATGAAATGATACTCCATGAATTATTAAGGAAATGCAAATAAAAACTACATTAAGATATCACTACATTAAGATATCACTACATTTTCCCCAAGTGGCTAAAATTACCATATCAAGTGTTGGTAAGGCTGGAAAATATCACTGCATTTTTCCCAAATGGCTAAAATTACCATACCAAATTACCATACTAAGTGTTCACAAGGCTGGGGAGAAAATGAAACCTTTAAATATTGTTGTTGAGAATATAAAATGGTACGAACTCCTTGGAAAACAGTTTGGCCATTTCTCAAAAAATTCAATATACATCTACCAAACAACTCAGTCATTCCACTCAAGAGAAATCAAAATCTATGTCCATATAAGGACTTGTACATGAATGTTTCCAGCAGCTTTATTTGCAATAGCCAAAAGCTGGAAACTTTAAAAATTAAGATATTAGTTCTCAGTAAGTATTTTAAAATTAAAATAGACAATCCGTTTTTCCGTGGACTTTTTATCAGTTTAGAGAGGCAGAGGTTTTTCTTTCCTAATTTTCTTTTCCTACTTATATTTTTAGTATTCAGTCAGGTTTCTTGTCTAGTAAGAATCAGGGAGGATAGGGATTTTGATTTAGGCACACCTATTTCAGAGACACTCAGACAAGTTGTGTGATCTTACTGAACCTCAGCTTGTTCCTCTTTAAAATGAGGATAAAAATAACTATCGTTATCAATGACAGTTGATATGTCTAGTTTACTTCTTATGGCACTCCTAGAATAAGAAAAACGGCCATTCTCTCTCCATTAAGGAACAGAGAAATGGCAAAAATGTAAGTCTCTTATTATCCCAAGAAACTACATCACCAAAATGAGTGGGAAGATATTTCCCCTTAACCTAATGGAACAAGCAATACTTACTAAGAACTACTCTTCCTCCTTTAATTTAAACTCTAGACAAAAGAGAAAATCTTGTTGCTTCAAAGGTCATAACTATATGAATAACCACCTCCTCTGGTATACATGTGTACTTTTGCTACTGTCTGAAAGTAAGTAAAAGATGGTTGGTCTCAAATGGCATTTTACATATCTTAATTTTTTAAAAAATAGAATTCCTTAGGACCTAATTCTAAAATTAAAATGGTTTTTTTGCTAACTTTCCACTCTTGGATCAAGAGTAGATTAGAATCTACAACTAAATGTCAATTTCAGAGGTTACTTCCAAAAGCTGACCTGATTAGTAAGAGAAAGCTCAGTATTCCACTAAAACTCATGTTTAAAAATTTATAACATTTCTAACTCTGAGGCTTTTAAGTTCTGTTTAGTCTAATCAATCCATAACTAATACATTAAATGTAGCTAAGAAACACCTGATAAAGTAGAGGAAAATGCTTATAATGTGAGCATCAATAAGAGTTCTTTAATGTTACTATTCTTTTCAAAGGTAGTAAAAGAGTTGATAATTTTCATATAAGCCTTTCCCTACCAAAGTACAGTTCCTATAATACAGCTGACTAAGTTAAGTAGGACAGAAAAAGGCAAATACCATATGATTTCACTTATCATTAGAACCTTAAAAAAAAAAACAAAAAAAAAACCCTGGCCAGTGTGGTTCCATTGGCTGGAGCATTAGCCCATAAACCAAAAGGTCATGGGTTCAATTCCTGGTTGGCACATGCACAGGTTGCAAGTTCAGTCCCAGTCAGGGCACATGGTAGAGACAACCAATCAATGTTTCTCTCTTACACAAATATTTCTCTCCCTCTTCCTCCATCCCCCACTCTCTAATATCAATAAGCAAGTCCTTGGGTGAGGATAAGGGGAACAAAAGAGAAACAGACTCATTGATACAGACAACAAGCTGATGACCCTCAAAGGGAGGGATGTGGGGGGATGGGAAAAAATAAAATAAGAGAAATACACATTTAATGTAAGTTTTAAAAAGCTTTCTGTGGACCCAAATAGACAATTCTCTAATGACACATGAAAAAATGCTCAACATCACTAGCTATCAGAGAGATTCAAATCAAAACCACAATGAGATATCACCTCACACCTGTCGGAATGTCTATCACCAGTAAATCAACAGACAACAAGTGCTGGAGAGGATGTGGAGAAAAGGGAACCCTGGTGAACTGTTGGTAGGAACGCAGACTGGCACAGCCACTGTGGAAAACATCATGGAATTTCCTCAAAAAATTAAAATTGTAACTGCCTTACGACCCAGTGATTCCACTGCTGGGAATATACCCTAACAATCCTGAAACACTAATTCAAAGGAATGTATGCATCCTTTTGTTCATGGTGCTATTTATAATGGCTAAGTGTTAGAAACAGCCCAAGTGTTCATCAGTAAATGGGTGGATTTAAAAGCTGTGGTCCATTTACAAAATGGAATACTATGCAGCAGAAAGAAAGAAAGGAGTCCTACCTTTGGCAACAGCATGGATAGAATTGGAGAATGTTATGCTAAGTGAAATAAGTCATCGGCAAAGGAAAAATACCTTATAACTTCACTTATAAGTGGAGTCTAATGAACAAAATAAACTAATGAGGAAAAACAGAACCAGAGACATGGAAATATGGAACAGACTGATAGTTGTAGGAAGGGACGATGGAGGTGGGGAATAGTGGAAGGAAAGGGAAAGGACTAGTTAAATAACATGTATGAATGACTTATGGATGGACATAAACAATGGAAAGGAGACTCACTGTGGGCAAGAGGGGTGGGCTAGGTGGAAAGGAACGAAAGGGGAAAAAAAGAAATAGGGACAACTATAATAGAATAAACAATAAAAGATAAAAACTGCTTAGAAAAAAAAGCTTCCTTGTAAAATTTTCCCTGTCAAATTTAAATAAAGAATTTAAAATAAACTATAAGAATGAATCTACAGAAAAAAAAGCAATAGTACACAACATATAAATATCCCTCTTATCATCTAATTGGAACATTCACTTGAAAGACTGTAAACAAATTAAGTACTATACAGTATATGAAGTAAAAAGAAAAGGAAGTTTCTCTTTACTGCAGCCTTCTGTCAGCACTAAAACAGGAACACTTTGTTTCAGAAACAGAGAATTTAAGTTAGGGTATTTTAACACTATATGATAAGCTTTATTAAAGATTCAGGGGCTTTCAGTACCTAAACTCTTTTTTAAAAATCCACAGTTTAACAAAAGCCAAAATTCTGCTGTTTCAGACAAATTAACTTTGAAACAAAACCCTCTAACGTTTTTAGTTAAAATGGTCTTCAGTTATTTGATGTCCTCCTTCCTAGGTTACCTGCAACAGTTTCTCTGCATTCCTTTGTTACATGCATTTTAATAACAAAGTATCCTGTATGAACACTCCCTTACCCCATCCAAAACACCACAAATTATACTCACAATCAAAAATTAAATAAAAACTCCACACAGAAACATGTTCTAATAAACCAAAGCAATCTATTTTTAAACCAAGGGAGTAAAATCAATTGTTTCCTGTTTTAAATATTACTGTGGTAATTATATAGTTTTTAAAGACATAAAAATACCACAGATTTGGAGAAGAGCTAAAACAACTTACAGGATTTTTGAAGAAAATGAAAAAAGATTTCTAGTTTTGCACAGTTCCAATCAAGTACAAGAGGTTCCTAGTGGAATCTTCTCAATGTGTATTCCCCATTACTTCATCCACTGCAATCATTAGGTGCCTTGAACTTTAGCCAACCATGACTTTGCACTCACCTTAGCTCTTCCTCCCCAGTTACTCTCAAACTATCAGCACGATCTCGTCTTCTCCTGTAGAGACCTGAATGTGAAAGCTCTTTAAGCTGTAAAGCAGTCATATTTCTCTCTACACATAAATTACTGACATTTTAAAGTATTTATGCTGAGCAGCATGACTGCCAGGGCTAAGAAAGACAGGCTTTCTGCTGCTGAATCTCAGCACACCTGACCCAGAGTTAGAAACCTCCAGGCAGGCCAGGCACTGAAGCACAGCTTCCTGTTTCTCTGCCGGTACACACCCTCCTCAGCAAGGCCTGGCTTGCCTTATCTCTGGGCCTTGTGCCTTGGAGGATGTGTGTGTGTGTGTGGGGGGGGGGTGAGTGACCTGAGTTGCTTACATGTTTACTTATAAGACAATTTTAATTGTTATGAATAATTACACCAACTCTTTATAAATCTTTCCAACATCATTCTGCATTAAAATTGAGCTAAAGCCCTGGCCAGGTGGCTCAGGTGGTTGGAGCTCATCCCCTGCACCAAAAGGTTGCAGGTCCGATCCTCCAGGCAACCGACTGATGTTTCTCTCTCACCTGAGTGTCTCTGTCTCTCTCTCTCCCACCTCCTTCCTCTCTCTAGAATCAATAAACATACCCTTGGGTGAGGATTAAAAAAAAATTGACCTGAAGAGCTCCAGTAAAGTAATGACTAAAGAAGAGCCTTGCTCTATTTTATATGTCAGAAAACCATTAACATTTCACAAGCAGCTGTCAGTTTAATAAGTACCTGGCCATCACCAGCTTTTTGGGACATTTTCCTTAAAAAGGCAGGGGTGGGGTCGAGGGGGGAGCAGAACTGTAAGGGAAGCAGTCCATTTCCTCCTTCTCACACCACTCTAAATCCTCTTTAGAAAGGAAATGTCTTTTTCCCCCATTAAATATGACTCAAAAATTCTTACTGAAAGAAAGTTAGTTTCTCCTATCAACCTCAATTCAATGATTTTCTAAATCTATAGGTACCCATTCTGAATACTCCCCTATCATAAAATGTGTACCTCAGTTTAATCACCACTGTGGTTCCTACCCAGCCCCTGTATTTATTTATCTGTGTATTTGATCCTAGATAGTGACAATGTAAGAAAGGGAGTTTTGTTTTTTTGGAACAGGATATGTATGGGTGAGTGTTTGCAAGGGGGTTTGTGTATAATGATGGGGAGATAATATGAGGTTAAATTCTTTTTTCTTTAAAAAATTTTTATTTTTCCATTACAATTTACATTCCATATTACTCTATATTTATTTCAAATGTACAGCATAGCAGTTAGAAAATCATGTACTTTATAGAGTGGTTCCTCTGATGCTTCAAGTAGACAACTGACACCATACATAGTTATCACCATATTACTGACTACATTCCCTATACTGTAATCTACACCCCCTGTGACTTATTCTGAAACTAACAATTTATACTGCTAATCTCTTCACCTTTTTCACCCAGCTCTCCACACTCCTTTATCATTCAACTCTAAATGTTAGTGCAAGAGCAGGCAGGGTTCTGGCCTCCAATCTAATTGAATCCCACTAAATACATATTAGCATATCACAAACACAGGCTAGAATCAATATCCTTGGCAAGTTCTTAGCCAATAGTTTGACTTTATGGTCCCAGTAATTTCTCTTTGAGTAATTTGTATCAGCTTCTTCCCACTCTAAAATACCCCAACAACAAGAGCATGAGAAATTGGTCTGAAGCTTTTACACCTAGAATTAAAAAGTTAATCTATTCCCCTCCCAAAGAGAATACGGATTCTCAAAGACAATCTATATTATAAATACAAAATCAAGGTAACCCTACAAAGAAAGTGGGGTATCTTACTCCTTCACTCAGGACATGCAGATGCTAGCGAGATCCCATTGGGGATATCATTCCTCCCCCCGGTTCCCTGGCCCCAACAGTAAACAGACAATTTTCTATTGCTGCCATCAAAACATAATGTATGTTTTTAAAGATGCAGGAACAAAATTACTATTTTGTTAGTACACTAGACTTAATTAGTGATAAAAGATGTTAAAAAATATAAGTTACAGATTTATTTATCTCTTCCTTGCCCTGGAAGGAGACACAAAAAAACTGACAGATATTAGGTGCCTGTGGAGAAACAGTAGCAGAAGAAACTCTTTCCATTACATACCACTTTATACCTTCTGAATTTTGAATATGCCTATTCAAAAATAAATAAAAATCATTTAGATCCTAGGGCTCTGTCTTTTGTATGAGCCCTACGATCCTACACAGGTCTAAAATACAGAAAAGTTTAAAGTTTACAGTAATGGAAACATAAAATTAAGATTCCTAAAGTGCCCAGTTCTCACATTTTTGTCAAGACAGGTGAAAAATGAAAAGAATTAACCATCAATTTTTAATTTTTCACTCTAAGCACCAAAACAGAATAGATGCCTGGTGAAAACATACAAATTAATTAACTGCAAACACACAAACCTCAACATTAAATAGGACTTGTTTCTATAGAAAAAATTTAAATGAGCTTGATTTTAATTTTTAGAAGATTTTATTTATTCATTTTTAGAGAGATGGGAAGGGAGGGCAAAAGAGAAAGAGAGAGAGAGATCATATGCGTAAGGAACATCAATCAGTTACTTCTCACACGCATCCCAACCATACGCCCCAACCAGGGACCACCTGAGCAACCGAGGCAGGTGTCCTGACCAGGAATCAAACTGGCAACCCTTTGCTTTGTGGGACTATGCTCATTCAACTGAGACCCATGGGTCAATGTGCGAGTTGATTTTTAAAGAGCTTTCTAAAAAGTAATGCGTCATGCTGAGAAGAAAAAAGAGCTTGGTAACCACTAAAAGTTAACAAGACAGGAAACACCTAACTTTGTAGGACACAAATCCTATATTTGATGAGTCTAAGAATAAAGGGATGTGAACAGAAAAAGAAGTTCTCTAGCTATATAACAAAAAACCCCACAATTTTTGCCTTCTAACTTTTAAAATGGCTGTACTGACAAATAGGAATTTCAGTAAATCAAAGCTTTCATCCTAACAAAACTGTCACAACTGAGTAAAATTAAATTCTGGGGCTTTGGGAAAAGCTCTTTTAAACATTTTCTTTTCATTGAAAACAAAGAGACATTAAAAAAAAGGCTTTCTCTTTTTCCTCAGCAGCCCTTCAAATGTGCCTTGACATTTTACTTGTCTAATTCTTTTTCTAGTTGTAATAGGAAAAAAAAAAACCACACACACACACAGGCACACAACATGGGCATCACACAATTTCTGAAAGGGAAATGCCTCAAATATACACCACTGACTGGCTTATGTGGCAGTCAGATTACCAACTCTTTCCTTGTAACATAGTGTTCCTGTCCATCCAACAAGGTAGGGAGAACACACCCCTGAAACACACAGCAGGGACTCAACAGGCAAAAGCAGTTTCAGGTCTTAAATTTTTTTCCCTTTCATATTTTTTTTATCAATTGTGCCTGATTCTCAGATCAGACCCATTTACAATGAGTTTTAAATTTCAAACAGCTGTCAACAGTACAGAGGGAGGTCTATGCAAGTGCATTTTCCATGGGTATTCATATAGGGAAAATATTTATTTTAGCACTCTAAACGTTCTTTTAAGCCAGTCTAGGCTTACTGCTGTATATCCCTGACCTGGGATTCTGCCTCTTCTTAAACAATTCCAGCGAAGCACTTACTACTTCATACAACTCCTGGGGCTCTCCCCTTTCCCCCATGAGCAATGGCTATCAAGGAACAACTGTTCACAAAAATTGTTAAGGATAGCAGTATCTTCCACTCTACTACTACAGTGCAGCTGATCTATGAACCTAATTACAACTTTTTATTTACATCTGTCCAATCTGTTGGGTTCTCTTTGAATCTGTACCTTGATTCCCAGTATCATTAGATACTAGTCCCAGCTTGATGTCACAAGCATAGCTGATAACCTCCACAAACATAAGCCCTTGACTGAAATGACTAAGTACAAAGCTCTACAGAAAATCACACAAGGTCTCTATTCTGCCAGGCTAACATCTGATCCAGTAGTTTTCCATCTTTTGGAGGGCCATGGACCTTTTATGAATCTCATGAAAGTTAATGTTGCTCTCTTAGAAAATGCATGTGAGCATACAATTTTATAACCATTTTAGGGAGCTGACAGATCTTTCAGAAGCCACCAGATGGACTTTATCTTAGGTCTTCCACTGATCTTCCCCTTTTCTGAAAATCTTCAACACTACAGTTTAGGACTTTTTATCTCATTTGTTCATTTAATATATATTTACTTGGAGCCCTGCCCTTGGCTGGACAATATTTCAGAAGTTCCTTTTGTCTCCCTTTAATTTCTTTTAACTTTTAACTGATCTTTTTGTCACTGTTCTTATTCTCTTCTAATCTATCCTCCAAAGTTTAAAGTGTTCTTTTTAAAATATAATCTGATCACTTACTGATCCAGCTAAAAAACCCTTCAATGGCTCTACTGCCTGCCATCTGGCTCCAGCTGACTCCACTCCCTCTGCCACCTGTGCTATACTGAACTCCAGGCATTTCCAGGACAGACTTTGCGTCGTCTCAACTCCTGGCCTTTCCACATGCAGCTTCATAAGACTTGAGGAAGGATCTCGCTTCTAGCCATCCCACTAGAACTCTCCTACAAGGGTCATCTCTAATGAGAAGCCTTTCTAGACCTTAGGCACCCACAATTCCCTGTCTGTGTACCCCCAGAATTCCCTGCTTTTTTCTGTCATTGGAACCACAGTCTCGTGATGTGGTTTTTCTTTATCCATGCTCCTCTGGGAATAACAGCTCTTTGAAGGCAGCAATGCATCTAATTTATCACTGCATCTACAAAGCCAGGTACACTGTAGACATTCGCATTTGTTAAGTGTTCTTTGGTTTAGTTGTTAAATAATTGATTTGAGAGCCTAATCACTTTATAATGCTATGTTTGAGATTAAAGCTCCAGTATATTGAAATTTAAAAAATGAATTAACACTTAATATTATGTAAATGAGATTTTCAAAAGGCACATCAATACCAATTTTGGAAAAATGTATTTTTTTGGTAAGACTATAAAAAACTCAGAAGCTTTTCACATTTGTAGAGTTGAACAACTGTGCATACCATTGGGGATAAGAATTTAAAAATTAGCCTAGATTTTTACTTATACCTGACAGTCCAGTTTTCAATGTACTTAGTAGAAGTATCCCTCTGCCTCCAGCTCCTCTTCCAAGCACCAGAGGGCAAAGAAACCTAGCTAAACATCAAACTTCTAAAATTGATTGTACATGTTATTGAACTGTCAGTTGTATATTCTATAACAGAATTACGACAGCTGCAAACTGGCTTCCAAGGCAGAGTTATAATTAACTGGGCCTCATTAGCATGACCTTTTATACTAGGCCTATAAACTGGTCAAGAGCTGTACATTTCCAGGCCATTAATTTTCTTGTGTGACATATGGTAAGAGAAGAATTTTCTTTTTGAAACTGACTTTGAGCTTAATGGAAATAAATCTTTTTGTTTTGTTTGTTTAAATTTATCTCATGAGTAACCATTTACAAAAGAAAGCAAACTTGCTGTAATAAAGAATATCCTTCCTCAACATTTCCAATACATTCATCTCCTTAACATTTACTTTCCAGCCATACCATCATTCTATAATGTGACTTCTTATGAATGTCATGAACAATCAGTATAGAGAAAGGCCCTAGTGTTGAAAACAGACCTGCCTCAGAAAAATTCAGACTACGACAGCCTATTGTAAGTAGGTCCAAGTTCAAATTAACCAGAGCAAAGAGTATGAGAAAGCAGAATTGACCATCTAGAAAAACAGCCCAAAGTCAGTAAAAAAAAATCACCAAAAATATGATCTCATTCATAAGTAGATGATACTGCAATTGCCTACAAGCCCCTGTGAATCATCTTCCTTAATAGCCTTTCTGCAATTCTTAAGTGGACGGGTTCAACTATCATTAACAGCATGTGAAAACTTGACTTACATCATTCTGAGTCAGAAACACATGAGTCTCTATCACAACCAGCACTATGGGGTCATCTATAGTCTTTTGTTAGACAATTAAAAACATTCTTAAAGCCACTGTCACAATATGGCATATTTCCAAAAAAATTAGAAGACATTTCAAGTAACCTATGCCATCCAACATTTTTGAGGAGCTGAAAAAGGGTATAAGGTAAGTTGGAGTGAGGGTCCAAGAGCAAAACCAGAAGACATTCAAGTGATAGTTCCACATTTGGCAAATTACTTGCTGTGGTTGGCATATAAGCACATAGGAAGTCACTTAACTATGGAAGTCCTCAGTTTTTCCATTTGTAAACAGGAGCGGCTGAATCAGATAATTTTAACAGTCTAGACTCCCTGACTTCACTACCATATTTCACTCCTTAAGAGTTGTCAGAAATTCCATTCCTGAGACTTTCCTAAAATTGCTCAATGGTTCAAAAACTCCAAACAATCAGCATCCAGACTCAGTATGCCCCCTATCTCTTGCTAGTGGTCCAGCACTAGTAGCAGCTGAACTTGGTTAGCAGCTTGGGCACTTCCAAGACCAACCCAAGTAGCAGCCATCTGCAAATCACTTTGTAGCTCATGATGGGTGCCCCCAATCAGGGAAAAGGTGGTGGCTGATCTTAGTGTGCTAACCCAGGAGGTGCCAGAAGCAGTACATCTGGTGACCAGTTTTAGATCACTCCAGAACACCACCCACCACCCACCTCCATGAGAGATATGCATAACGAAAGTCACAGCTGATCTTCACAGCTGATCGGTGTTGAGTCAATTCCCTCACATGATGTGCCAACAGAAATCAAGGCTTAACTATAACTGTAGGGCGCACACAGCACCTCACCCTCAGGTGACTAAGGAGTTTGTGCCACTGGTCCTTATAGAATACCTACTACACAAGGCCACTCTACCAAGACTGGGAGATGTAGCAGCTTTGCCTAATAATATAGAAAGAAATACAGGGAGGCAGTCAAAATGAGGAGACTAAGAAACATGTCCCAGCTGAAAGAACAGAAGAAATATCCAGAAAAAGAAATAAATAAAATAGAGGCAAGTGAACAACCAGATAAAGAGTTCAAAACTATGGTTATAGGAAACTCAGAACTTCAACAGCATGAAAAAAGGACAGAGACACCATAAAAAAGAACCAGTCAGAAATGAAGGAAACATAACTGAAACAAAGACTACATTATAGGGAATCAACTGTAGATGTGATGAAGCACAGAATCGAATTAGCAATTTGGAAAACAAGGTAGCAGAAAACACCCAATGAGATCAGAAAAAATTAAAAAAAAAAATAAGGATAGTGTAAGGAGTCTCTGGGGCAGCTTCAAGTGTACCAACATTTACGTCGTGGGTATGCCAAATGGAAAAGAGAGAGAATAAGAAACTGAAAACCTATTTGAAAAAATAACGACAGAAAACTTACTTAGCATGATGAAGGAAATAGACATACAAGCCAAGGAAAAGTAGAGAATCCCAAACAAGATGAACTCACAGAGGCCCACAGTAAGACACATCATAATTAAAATGCAAAAGGTTAAAAGACAAAGAGAACCTTAAAAGCAGAAAGAGAAAGACAGTTTCCTACAAAAGGGCTCCCATAAGATGGTTAGCTGATTTCTCAACAGACACTTAGCAGACCAGAAGGGATTGGCACAAAATATTCAAGGTAATGAAAAGCAAGGACCAACAACCAAGATTACCCAGAAAGCTATCATTTAGAATCGAAGAACAGATAAAGAGCTTCCCAGACAAGAAGAAGCTAAAGGAGTTCATTACCACCAACCAGTATTACAATAAATGTTAGAGTCTTCTTTAAGGAGGAAAAAAGATTAAAAATACAAATAATAAAATGGCAATAATACATATCTATCAACAATTACTTTAAATGCAAATGGATTAAATGCTCCAATCAAAAGACATACAGTGACTGAATGGATCATAAAACAAGACCCTAACCTATGTTACCTATGAGACTCACTTCAGATCAAAAGACACAGACTGAGAAAGTACAGGGATGAAAAATGACATTTCCTGGAAATGGAAATAAACAAAAAGGCTGGGATAGCAGTACTTATACCACAGAAAATAGACTTTAAAACAAAGGCTATAACAAGAAACAAGTAAGGGACTTCCGGCAAGATGGAGAAGGTAGACACACTGTGCCTCCTCGTGCAACCAAAATAAGGACAACAAAAATTCAGAAACTAACAAACAAAAAAAACAACCAGAACTGACAGAAAATTGAACTGTACTGAAGTCCCATGACCATGGAGTTAAAATAGACACATTCATCCAGAGCGGCAGGAGGGGTGGAGTTGGGCAGATGGGCAGAGAGGGGTTGGCAAAAAAAGCGGTGGCTGGCAGACCCTGGGCACACAAGGCAGCAGCTAATGGACCCTGGGCGTGGGAGACAGCAGCGAGTGGGCCCTGGGTGCACAGGCAGTGACTGGCAGACCCAAGGCAGAGTGGCAGTGAGTAGACCCAGGAAAGCAACAGATTGTGGAGGGGTGTGGTGTAGCGCTGCGCACTAGGTGGCTGGCTGACTGGGCGGTCCCTCATTGGGACCAGTCCCACACTGGGAAACTGGGGAGCAAGACAGACCTTGAGACCCAGGGTCCCAGTGCAGGGAAATAAAGCCTCAAAACACTGATTGAAAACACCTGTGGGGGTTGAGGTGCCCAGAGAGACTCCCTGCCTCCCAGGAGAGTTTGTTGGAGAGACCCACAGGGTCCTAGAATGTACACAAGCCCACCCACATGGAAATCAGCACCAGAAGGGCCCAGCTTGCTCCGGGGAAACGGGAGAAGAGACTGAAATCCAGCAGAGAGTGAAGCAAGCGCCACTGTTCCCTCTCAGACCCCTGCCCGACATATAGCGTCACAACCCTACAACTGAGTTGACCCATCCAGGTGAACACCAAAGGCTCCGCCCCTAACTATGTAACAGGCACATCAAGACCCCCCCACCCCCAAAAAAGGCCCACACGAGAAGACGGATCAAAGTCACAGAAAAAATACAACTAAGTGACGAAGAGACAGCCAACCTATCAGAGGAATAATTCAAGGCGCTGGTGATCAGGATGCTCACAGAATTGGTTGAATTTGGTCGCAAATTAGATGAAAAAATGAAGGCTACAATAAGTGAAATAAAGGAAAATATACAGGGAACCAATAGTGATGCGAAGGAAAGTGGGACTCAAATCAACGGTGTGGACCAAAAGGAAGAAAAAAACATTCAATCAGAAAAGAATGAAGAAACAGGTATCCAAAAACATGAGGAGAGGCTTAGGAACCTCCAGGACATCTTTAAATGTTCCAACATCCAAATTATAGGGGTACTAGAAGGGGAATAAGAAGAGCAACAAGTGGAAAAGTTATCTGAACAAATAATAAAAGAGAACTTCCCCAATCTGGCAAAGGAAATAGACTTCCAGGAAGTCCAGGAAGCTCAGAGAGTCCCAGAGAAGTTGGACCCAAGGAGGAACACACTAAGGCACATCATCATTACATTACCCAAGATTAAAGATAAGGAAAGAATCCTGGAAGCAGCAAGAGAAAAGGAGGCAGTTATCTACAAAGGAATTCCCATCAGACTGTCACCTGACTTCTCAAAAGAGACCTTATAGGCAAGAAGGGGCTGGAAAGAAGTATTCCAAGTCATGAAAGGCAAGAACCTACATCCAAGATTGCTCTATCCAGCAAAGCTTTCCCTTAGAATGGAAGGGCAGATAAAGTGCTTCTCAGATAAGGTCAAATTCAAGGAGTTCATCATCACCAAGCCCTTATTATATGAAATGTTAAAGGGACTTATCTAAGAAAAAGAAGAGGATCAAAAATATGAATAGTAAAAAGACAGAAAACTCACAATTATTAACCACATCTAACACAAAAACAAAAGCAAACTAAGCAAATGACTAGAACAGGAAGAGAACCACAGAAATGGAGATCACACGGAGGGAGGGTTAGCAATAGGGGAGTGGGAAGGGGAGAGAGGGAGAAAACGTACGGAGAATAAGTAGCATAGAGAATAGGTAGGAAATAGACAGGGGGAGGGTAAGAATAGTATGGAAAATGTAGAAGCCAAAGAACTTATATGTATGACCCATGGACATGAACTAAAGGGGGAGAATGTGGGTGGGAGGGGGTGTGTAGGGTGGAGGAGAATGAAGAGGGGAAAATGGGACAACTGTAATAGCATAATTAATAAAATGTATTTAAAAATAAATAAAATGCCACCATAAAGGAGTGGGGGGAGAAACAAGGAAGGACCCTGCTAATCTACTTCTGGGTATTTATCCAAAGAAACCCCAAACACTAAATCAAAAAGACATATATGTCCCCTGCAGCATTATTTGCAATAGTCAAGATATGGAAGCAATCTAAGTGTCCATCAACAGATGAACAGATAAAGAAGTGGTGCATATATACAAAAGAATATGAATCACCATTAAAAATCGAAATATTGACATCTTCAACAACATGGATGGACCTAGAGGGTACTATGCTGAATGAAGTAAGTCAGACAGAGAAAGACAAATACCGTATGATTTCGCTTTTATGTGGAATCTAAAAAACAAAATAAACAAACAAGCAAAACAGAAACAGACTCACAGATACAGAGAACATTTTGATGGTTGCCAGATGGGAGAAGGGTTGGTGGGATGGGTGAAAAATGGAAGGGATTAAGAAGTACAAATTGAGCCCTGGCTGGCGTAGCTCAGTGGATTGAGCTCGGGCTGGGAACCAAAGTGTCCCAGGTTCGATTCCCAGCCAGGGTACATTCCTGGGTTGCAGGCCAGAACCCCAGCAACCGCACATTGATGTTTCTCTCTCTCCCTCTCTCTCTTTCTCTCTCTCTCTCTAAAAATAAATAAAATCTTTAAAAAAAAAAGAAGTACAAATTGGTTGTTACAGAACAGTCATGGGCATATAAAGTACAGGATAGGGAATACAGTTAATAATATTGTAATAACCATGAATGGTTCCAGGTGGGTACTAGACATCATAATAATCGCTTCATATAAGTTATATAAATGTCTGGATTGTGCATGTGAAACTAATACAATATTTATCAACTGTAAATGAAAAAACAGTATATAAAAAAAAGAAACCTCATTCCCAAATAAAGTTGGAACACAAGATCAGGATTTATACATTCAGCTATTCAATAGGTTTTTCTGGAAGGCCTAACATAAGCCAGGCCCTTAGAGTGCAGAAATAGAAACAGAGGAGAAAGACAGTGGGCAGTCTTTGAACTTTTCTTGATTGTTACTGTCCTGTTAATATTCGTTTGTCAAAGAGGTGCTGCAATGATAAGAGCTACAAATACAAAATACCACGAAAAGGCATACTGATCATCCCAGCCCCAACACATACCTCCTGCAAAGAGAACCATGAATTCTCAACAGAGCACTGAATAGGGAAGGAACAAGAAAATAATGTTTGCAAGAGAATTGCATGTTTCCTCCATAAGAGTAAACTGTAGCATACGCCATTTGATGTAGTCAATATTTTGGAAAACTCCATATAAAATTAAATTTTTGTATAGAATAATTTTTAATTATCTAAAGAAACTTGTGTTAAAGAGGAATTCTAGTAATGTTTTCACAAAACAGAACTTTTCTGAAAATAGTTTTTCACATAATTTGACTTAAAACGTATTGACACAACTTTTTTGTATAGCATTACTGTAAATGTTGTTTCTACTCATTCTACCTGTCCACCTATATCTGCTGAGCATATCTCTAAACTAAACCCTTATTTTTTTTAAAAATTCAATAGGTGAAGCACTTGTGTGTAAGAGGAAAAAAACAGTTATTTTTACATTTCAAGGTAGGCAGAGTCATAAGCCTGCAATTCTAAACTGCTAAGGACTTGGAAGAGCAAACACAGTTCTCCCTGAACTGGAATTCAGGAGGTGTGTTATAAACAGTAAACCACAATACATGCCCCACCCCAATACAGATTTCATTACTATTGTTAGAACTTTCACTTCAAAACTATTTTCACCTTGCCCTGACCAGTGTGGCTCAGTTGGTTGGGTGTTGTCCCACAAGCCAAAAGGTCACCAGTTCGATTCCCGGTCAGGGCACATGCTTAGTTTGCAGGTTTGGTCCCTGGTTGGGGTGCATAAAAAGGGCAACCGGTCAATTTTCCTCTCCCACGTGGCTGTTTTTCTCCTTCCCTTTGCCTCTCTCTAAAACAAACAAACAAACAAACATAAAAAAACCTATTTTTACCAAGTTCTAAAAATATTCCCTAGATTCTGTGTAAAATCTAATCTTAAAGGAAACATTAAAAAAAAAAGCTGTTGCTTCATTTCTATTGTCAGTATTATCTCTTCATTTACTATTATTCTTTTCTGCTTAACTCAGATTCAATTCAATAATAAAAATAAGATTTAAAATTTTAAACCTCTGAAGATATTATTTCAATAAGGATATTAATATTTTCTGTTCAGTTTTACTATTATAGAGTGATCAATGGTAAATGAAAACATCACGTAGATACCTACCTGACATGAGAAGGAATTCATGGTATACTGTTGAGTAAACAAAAGACTGGAGAACTTTGCACTATATGATTTCATTTTAGAGGAAAATACCAGAGTCTGGAGAGTAAATACAAAATGTCTCTGGTTGTTTGCATGTAAAAAAGATTAAAAATTATTTCCTCTTTTGAATTATACATTATTTCTAATTTTTCTACAAAGGACAAATATAGTTCTATAATAATGAAGATAAAAATTAAAGTGTGTAATATAATGAAGAGAACAAAAATTAAATGAAGATATATTAGTTCATCTTCTAAGGGATTTACAATCTAATGAGGATGGAAGGATACCTCACAAAACCTCAGTATATACAATCAAATATTGATGCACCCCTTACAGAGGGTTGGATTGGGGAAGGATCTGGGTAGAGAGAGGGGAGAGGAAAAGTAGAGGGTACTCCAAATGAAGGAAACCTCAGTGTGATATGACTGACAGAGATGTGTCAGGGGATGATGAGGGCTTTCCAAGCCAAGATCAATGCTTTTGAGTTGGTATAAAAAAAGTCAAGGTCATGTGCAGTAGATCTATCCATGCCCAAGTGTAAATGAGGGCCAGTTGAGGTTGTCATAAGAAAGGAGAAGGGGCCAGATACAACAATAGCACTAATGGGCAAGACTACAACAGGGTACAGAAGAATGTACTGTGTACCTTCTTATTCCAATCTCTCCATTCACACATTTGGTATGCTTCTAAAAAGTGGGAAAGCTCTACTCTAAGTACTAAAGACCCAGTTTCCTCAGGAAGCTCTCAGCCTAGTGGGGGATACTACCATTAACCATAACATCTACTAGCATTATGCTGTTTCAAGTATGGGCCTGACTCCCTTGGGACCCAGCTGCTTCTCTGAATCTCTTCCAGTTTGGCCGTCAACCTAACTCCTTCTGGATCAGAATACTCTAAATGGAACTGGCTGGTATTATTAAACCTGCAAGCTGCTTATGCTATTCAAGATACTTAAGGGGTTTCAGTAGTTTAGGGCCATTGGGGCCCTTGAAGAGGCCTCTGAAAAATGGGATCTCAGTTATCTAAATATTGTCAGGATATCCATCCTAAAGGGACCTTGGTCAGATTTATGTTTAAAAACTGTAGTCCCTCTTCATGTACATTTTAAACTGAACAGACTTACCCGACCAAAGTCACTTAGAACATCAATAGCCATTATGAGGAACTATTGAGATCCCCAAACAAATTCTTAAAACCAAATTGTACAATCATAGCTCTGAAACGAAAAAACTTGAGAGGGAATGCCAACCTGGAGTGACATTATAGGGCTTTCAAATATTACAAGGAATGTGAACTGCCTCTTTGCAGAATAAAGTTTTAGAATTAACTGAGGCTACCAACCTTTTTAAAAAAGAGAAGAGGGCTTTTGAAGCCTTGAGTTCCTCACATTCCAGTGTCACTTTTCCTTCTCCCTCCACTCCTTTGTCTCAAGCTGCTATCTCCAACAGCCCATTTTGCCTTCTACTCTTGGCTTCTTTGCCTCTGGCTTTACCCTCCATTATTATCCTCCGAACTGTCTTATTCCTTCCTCCTCTGAACCTTCTCACTTCCTCTGGCTCTGAATCTATCAGAACCTGTCCCTTTAAAGTTAAAGCCCCTCTGAGGATCCGAACAGGCCCAGAGTTTCATATGTTCCTAAATTTAAGTTGGATCAAGAGCCATAGAAGAATTTTCTAAGCTCCTCAAGAATTGCTTAACAATGATGGATCATCTGATGATGATGACCTGCAGGAAACTCCTCTGGGTACCGCTGACTTCCCATGGTTTACAGATGGTTCATATTTCGAGTGAAAATAGTAAGTACTGTGCTACGTATGCTGTTGTAGCTCCATTTAAAATAATTGAGGGAGAATTTTTAACCTCTGGCAACTATAGTTCAACAGGCTGAATTATATGCCCTCACTTTAGCTGGTATTTAGGTCAATGCCAAACTGCCAACATTTATACTGACAGTAGATAATGCTTTCATAGTTCATGATTTTGGAATATTATGGAAACAATATAGCTTCCTGACATCCAGTGTAAATAAAGTTAGAAATGGCCTGTATGTTCAAGAATTACTGGACACTATAAACTTTTGCCTGTTGCTTTAGCTATTACTAAGATCCCAGAGAATCTAAACTGAATACTCTGGTAGCCAAAGGAAATCAAACTTGCTGATGTTTCGACAAGGAATGCTGCCCATAAGGAACCAGCAATGTTCCAAAGAGATATTTTCCCAGCTGATAACTTAAACAAAACCTGGCTAGAGAAGGCCCAACAATTGGCTTCAGAAACAGGAAAAACAAGATTGGAACACCCAGTAAAGATGTTGGGGAGTCGTAAATGCTGTGCTCGTCTCCGTCCTAAAACCACATCAAAATTACAGCTAAAATCACAGAAGAATCATTATCAAAAGCCACTTGAAGACCAGCTGAATATAAAGAAGCCACAGCAAGACTTGTAGGAGGAGCAGAGTTACAGAATAGGCAGGTCCCACATACACACTGTGGTGGATAACAAACAGGAGGAATATCTCAGCTGCGAAGGTCCCCCTGTATAAAGCAAGTAGTCCCAGGCCCACATCAGGCATCTCAGGCTAGGGTTCCACTGCCAGAAAGAGAAGGCTATGAAAACCAAAGGGATTTTGGCTGAGTGGGATGGAGGGCTTCTGGAGACGCATGTGCTGCAGGTTTAAAGGACTGTGAATAGATTCAATTGCTCAAAAATATACTTAATATGAACTCCAGCTCTGGGGAAGAAGCTTGAAAAGTATGAGGGACATACAGGAAGCAGCTGAACTGACTAGCTTCAGTACAAAAACTGGAGAAGCAGGGGTCAGGGCAGCTCTTTTTATGGATATGAGTGGTGACAGACGCTATTTTTCCCTTATTGAGTCCTTTTTGTACCCTGTCAGCAGGCACAGGTGAGCACCAAATATGAGCTCTCCCTTAATTTGGCTACCACTGTTTGCTTGCCCTGGAGAATACCTAACACCCCAACCTACTCAACCTGCGCCAGGACCAAACCTCTTCTGGTGGTTTTTCCACACAAGTGGTCATCCTCAAATTGTGCTGTGGCCTTTCCTAAAATCTCTGAAAAGTCCACAAACCCCAAACGAGTAGTAGCTGGTCTTGGTGTGACCCATACTTCTTGCTAGTGGCCCCAAGGCTGACAATAGTGATGTTGATAATAGTGATAGAAAATCACCAAGGATACAGTGGCTTTAAATGACAAATTAGACCAGATGAACTTAATTTATGTTTTTAGGACATTTTATCCAATGGCAGCAGAATATACATATTTCAAAGTGCATGTGGACATTTTGCAGGATAGACCTTATGTTAGGTCACAAAACAAGTGTCAATAAATTTTACAACACTGCTCTCATATCAAGCATCTTCTTCAATCACAGTGTTATGAAATTAAAAATCTAGTACAAGAAAAATGAAAAACACACAAATACTTGGAGGCTAAATAACATGCTACTAAACAATAAATGGGTTAACAATAAAATCAAGAAAAATAATCAAATGAAACAAGTAAAAATGGAAACACAATGACCCCTGATCTATGGAACATAGCCAAATCAGTTCTAAGAGGAAAATTTATAGCAATATAGGCCAACCTCAAAAAAAAAAAACAAAAACAAAAAATAAATCTCGAAGTAAACAATCTAGCCTTATAACTAAAGAAACTATAAAAAGAAAACAAAAAATGCAAAATTATTAGGAGGAAGGAAATAATAAAGATTACAGTGGGAAGAAATGAAACAGAATCTAATTAAGCAATAGAAAAGATCACGAAACCAGAGCTTATCCTTTGAAATATAAGAAAAGTGATGAACCTTCAACCAGACTCAGCAAGAAAAAACAAAACAGAGAGACGGCCTAAATAAATAAACTCAGAAAGAAAGAAGAGTGACAGCCAACTCCACAGAAATACAAACATTAAGCAGATACTGCCCTGGCTGGCGTAGCTCCAGTGGATTGAGCATGGGCTGCGAACCAGGCATCACAGGTTCCATTCCCAGTCAGGGCACATGCTTAGGTTGCAGGCCACAGCCCCCAGCAACCGCACATTGATGTTTCTCTCTCTCTCTCTCTTTCTCCTTCCCTTCCCTCTCTAAAAATAAATAAATAAAATCTTAAAAAAAAAAAGAAGATACAATGAAAAATTATATGCCAACAAATTGCACAACCTGGAAGAAATGCATCAATCATAGAAACATACAATTTTCAAGGCTAAATTAGGAAGAAACAGAAAATCTGAACAACTGATAACTATTAACAAAATCAAATCATTAATCAAAAAACTCACAACAACCAAAAGGGCCTGTGTGAAGCCACTGTTCAAACATATAATTAATACTACCCCTCAAAAACTATTCCAAAAATTTGAAAAGAAGGAATGGCTCCAAAGCACATTTTACAAGTCCAGCATTACCCTGATACCAAAATCAGACAGACACTACCAAAAAAAATTGTAAACCAATAATCCAGATGAACATAGATGCAAAAATCCTCAACAAAATATAACAAACCAATTTCGTCCAATTAATTAGAAGATCACACATCATGAAACAAGTGGAATTTATTCCCAGGATGCAAGGCTGGTTCAATATCTACAAATCAATGAATGTGATATACCACATAAACAAAATGAAGAATAAAAATCATATAGTCATGTCAACAGACACACAAAAAGCATTTGACAAAATCCAACATCCATTTATAATAAAACAGTCAGTGAGGATAGAGGGAATGCACCTCAACATAATAAAGGCCATATACAAAAAACACACAGCTAATATCATACTCAAAATGAAAAGCTATGGCATTTTTCCTTAAGTTCAGAAATAAAACAAACACATCCACTTTCATCACTTTTATTCAACATAGTATTGGTTGCTCTAGCTAAAGTCAGACAAAATAAGTAAGTAAATAATAAATGGCATCTGAATTAAAAGGAAGTAACACTGTCATTATTTGCAGATGATATGATACTATACGTAGAGAACCCCAAAGACTCCACTAAAAAAACCTCTAAGAACTGATAACATGAATGTAGTAAAGTAGCAGCTACAAAATACTTAGAAACTGTTATGAGTTTTACACAGTGATAATGAACTATCAAAAAAAGAATTAAGGAAACAATCCAATTATAATGCATGAAAAAAAACCCCACAGGAATAAATTTAATCAAAAAGTAAAGACCTGTATTGGGAAATTGAAAAAAGAAACTGAAAAACATACAAATAAATGGAAAAATGTACTATGCTCACAAATGAGAATTAGCATTATTAAAATGAGCATACTACCCAAAGGAATACACAGATTCAATGTAATTAAAATCAAAATACCAATGGAATTTTTCACATAATTAGACAAATAGTCCCTAAATTTATGTGGAATCACTAAAGGCCCCAAAGAGCCAAAGCAATCTTGATAAAAAAAAATGAAACTGGAGGCATCACATTATCAGATATTAAACTATAATGCATGGCTATGCTCATCAAAACAACATGGAACTGGCATAAAAACAGATACACAGATCAATGGAACAGAATAGAAAGCCTAGAATAAACCCACACTGATATGGTCAATAATTTATGACAAGAAGGCAGGAATATACAATCGGAAAAGACAATGTCTCTTCAATAAATGGTGTTTAGAAAACTGGACAGACATGCTAAAGACTGAAACTGGATCACTTTCTTACACAATAACATAAAAAATAAACTCAAAATGGAATAAAGATTTAAATGTAAGAGCCAAAACCATAAAAGTACTAAAAGAAAACACAGGCAGTAAACTCTTTGACAATGCTCTTAGTAATATCCTTTAGATATTTCTCCTTGGGCAAGGAAATCTAGAAAACCAGAAACAAATGGGACTATAGCACATTAAAAGTTTTTGAACAGTGAAGGAAACCACACCAAAACAAAAAGACAACCTATTGGGTCGAAGAAAATATATGCCAATGATATATCCGATGAGGAGTTAATATCCAAAATATAAGGAACTCATACAAATTATACCCCCCAGAAGAAACAAACCCTAACCCAAGGAAAAAAATGGGTAGTGGCCTGAATAAACATTTAAAATGAGGAGGTGGGCCAACAGACACATAAAAAGATCCTCAATGTCACTAATCACAAGACAAATGCAAATAAAACCACAATGAGATATCACAGCCCACCTGTCAGAATGACTAGTATCAATAAATCAACAAACAAGTGTTGGTAAGGATGTGGAGAAGAAAATCCTCCTGCACTGATGGTGTGACTGTAAACTAGTACAGCCACTATGAGAAACAGTATGGCAGTTTATAAAAAAATTTAAAAATAGAAATACCTTACATCTCATATATTCCACTTCTGGGTATTTATCTGAAGAAATCCAACATGAATTCAAAGGGAGACATGCATTCCTATGTTCACTCAAGCATTTTTTACAATAGCCTGATATAGAATCAAAGCACACAAATAAATAAATGGATAAACAAGTGGTGCCTATATACGATGAATTATTACTTAGCTGTGAAGAATAAAATCGTGCCATTTGGGACAACATGGATGGACCCAGAGGGTATTTTAGGCTCAGTGAAATAAGTCAGAGAGAGAAAAATAAATGCCATATAATTTCATTTACAAGTAGAGTCTAAAAAGAAAATAAAATACAAAACCCGCAAATACAACAGAAACAAAGTCAACAGATATAGGAGACAATATTGATGTTTTCCATATGGGAGCAGATTTGGGGGTTGATGGGTGAGGAATGGGAAGGGATTAAGATGTAAAAATTGCCAGTTATAAAATTAGTCATGGGCAAAGGGGGAAGAAGTGTAAAATGGAATCACAATAGCCTCTTCAATAAAGAGTGTTGAGAGATCTGGACAGCTACATGCAAAAAAATGAAACTCAACCACCAACTTATACCACACACAAAAATAAACTCAGATGAATAAAAGATTTAAATATGAGTTGCAACACCATAAAAGTCCTTCAGGAGAACATAGGCAGGAAAGTCTCAGATACTCCATGCAGCAATATTTTCACCAATATATCCCCTAGAGCAAGGGAAGAATAAACAAATGGGATCTCATCAAAATAAAAAAGCTTCTGCACAGCTAAAGAAAACATCAGCAAAATGAAAAGGGAACCACCATATGGGAATACATATTTACAAATGATACCTTGGACAAGGATTTCATCTCCAAAATACATAAAGATCTCACAGGATTCCACCCCAGGAAGACAAACAACCCAATTACAAAATGGGCAAAGGACTTGAACAGGCACTTCTCCAAGGAGAAACATACAAAGGACCCAGAGACATAGGGAAGACTGGCATCACTAGCCATCAGAAAGATGCAAATTAAAACCACAATGAGATACCACTTCACACTGTTGAGCATGGCCATCATAAACAAATCAACAAACAACAAGTGTTGGAGTGGTTGTGGAGAAAAGAGTGCCCTATTGGTGGGAATGCAGGCTGGTGCAGCCACTGTGGAAAACAGTATGGAATTTCCTCAGAAAACTAAAAATGGAACTGCTTTTCGACCCAGCAATTCCATTGCTGGAATTATACTCTAAGAATCCTGAAACACCAATCCAGAAGAACCTATGCACCCCAATGTTCATAGCAGCACAATTTATAACAGCCAAGTATCAGAAACAACCTAAGTGCCCATCATTACATGAGTGGATCAAAAAACTGTGGTATATTTACACAATGGAATACTACCCAGCAGAAAGAAAGGAGGAGCTCCTACCCTTTCAGACAGCATGCATTGATCTGGAGAGCACGATGCTAAGTGAAATAAGTCAGCTGATAAAAGACAAATACCATATGATCTCACCTAAAGTGGAACCTAATCAACAAATAAACAAGCAAGCAAAATATAACCAGAGATACTGAATTACAGTAACCAGAGGGGAGAAGGGGAAGAGGGATAACAGGGAAAAAAAAGAGTAATGGTCATCAAGGAACATGTATAAAAGGACACATGGACAAAGCCAAAGGGCGGTAGGGTCAAGGGCTGGAGGTGGGGATGGGTGGGGGTGGGGGGTTAGGAGGCATGGTGAGGGGAAAATGGAGACAACTGTACTTGAACAATCAAATTAATCAATTGGTTAATTAATTAAGTCACGGGAATGTAAGTACAGCTTTGGAAATACAATCAATGACATTGTAGTAACTATGCTTGGTGTCATATGGGTTGATTGATGACTTACTGGGATGATTACTCTGTATGAGATATAATGGTCTAATCACTATGTTGTACATCTGAAACTAATATAATATTGTACATCAAGTATAATTTGAAAATAAAAAGATTTAAAAGACCCTTGAATATATTTTTAGAAAGAAAGAAATCCAACAATTTTTGGTTTGGTAAAAAGAAAAGCTCTGGCTAAGAGCAAATAACAACCCAGTTCTAAAAATTTTCACTTCTAACTATTACTGTACATGCATTAAACTAGTGGTCTGCTGTCAAAATAATAGTATTTATAATCAATATTGGTAGGAAAATACTAATAAGTCAACAAAAAGCACTGTTACTTGTCCCACCTGTCCATTTTACCACCCATCCAAAGGACAACTGAGGGAAGCCTGTGTGCACTGCCCCTGGATATTTTAAATTGCTTAATGGACCATATGACATTTGGCCTGTAGATTTTATACAGCTTCCCCTATTTCATGGATATAAGTATATTTTAGTCATGATTTATATGTTTTCTCACTGGGACTGAAGCTTTCCCTTGTAGATGAACTACTGCCTCTTCTGTGGCTCAAGTCCTGTTAGAGAATATTCCTACTGGGGACTCATCTTGAACTCCACTGTGACTGGGGAACCCATTTCACTAGTCAAGTGGTTCAACAAGTTTGTGTTGTTTGGCCAGTTTCCACAACAATTTCACTGCTCTTACTTGAGTAATCCTCAGGTTTGCTTGAACATACTAATGGTACTATTTGTAGGGACCTGCAAATACCTTGGCAAAAGCACAGCTGTTGGTCCTCTTGAATCTCAGACCCAATCCCTTTGGAGCTCATAAACTCTCACCTTTTGAGATAATTACAGGATGTTCTATGCATACAGTTCCTGCTCCTTTCAATCTACAGTTGGTAAAGGAAAGCATACTTCAATATGTAAGGCCTGATTACTTTTATTGAAAATAACCATGCTTTGGTAGAGCAATCTTTTCTCAGTGTGCTTCAAAGAGATTAAAACTCCAAACACCACACTTTGTTTACTGGAAAAGACATCTCCAAAAAACTCCTTTCAGCCTTGCCAAAGGGGCCCCTTACCAGATACTGCTGAAAAACCCCTGTGCTGCTAAACTCCAGGGAGCAAACCCCAGGATACATGTCATACCTAAAGGTGGCACCAAACCCTGACTGTTAAGGCATACAGTCTGGTGACCTGAAAGTAAAGCTGCAAAAATCAAAAGCAGACCTCTTTTCTAGCTGAAACCATGCAGGGTGCAGAAGAGAAGAAAGAAGATTCCTGTTGTGCTAGAAACCCTTAAGCAAAAGCAAAGGAATTTCACAGAGGTGAAGATCAAGTGCCTGAGAAAGAGGTTTGCCCAAAAGATGCCTGGAAAGGCAAGGAGGAAATTTATCTATGAAAAAAACTAAGCACTATCACAAGGAATATGGGTACATGTACAGAACTGAAATTCGAATGGCAAGAATGGCAAGACAAACCGGCAACTTCTATGTACCTGCAGAACCCAAATTGGCGTTTATTATCAGGCTCAGAGGTATCAATGGCATAAGCCCAAAGGTCTGAAAGGTGCTGCAGCTTCTTCACCTTCACCAAACCTTCAATGACACCTTTGTTAACTTCAACAAAGCTTCAACTAACATATTGAGAATTGGGGAATCATATATTATATGGGGTTACCCAATCCTGAAGTCAGTAAATGAAATGATGGATAAGCACGGTTATGGCAAAATCAACAAAAAGTGAATTGCTGTGACTGATAACACATTGCTTGCTTGATATCTTGGTAAACATGGTGTCATCTGCATGGAAGATCTGATTCAAGAGATCTATATTGTTGGAAAAAACTTCAAAAAAAGCAAACAACTGCCTGTGGCCCTCTTCAAATAATCTTATCTATGAGGTGGAATGAAGAAAAAAAAGAACACCCATTTTGTAGAAGGTGCAGCTGCTGTAAAGAAGGAAGACCAGATCAACAGTCTTATTAAGGAAGAATTGAGCCCTGGTTGGTGTGGCTCAGTGGTGTGAGCACCAGCCTGTGAACAAAAGGGTCACCGGTTACAGTTCCAGTCAGGGCACATATCTGGGTTGGAGGCCAGGTCCCCAGTGTGGGGCACACAAGAGCAACCACAAATTGGTATTTCTCCCCCCTCTTTCTCCCTTCCTTCCCCTCTCTAACAATAAATAAATATTTTTTAAAAGAATAATTGAGATATCTAACATGGTTAAGTTAATAAACAGTGACTGTTATAAAATTGAAGAAATAAAAAACCCTAAAACTGAAGCAAATGACACCTGAAGGAGGTAGCTTTCACAAAATAACCAGACCAAGCTTATACAGCCTTTTGTTATTGTTGCTTCATTTCCTTTTCTCTTTCTTGGAAGGAAACCCCTAAACTAGAAAGAGACTAAATCCATAGTTTTCTCTCCCTGAAAATTAACCAGAAGTAGTCAAGTTATGTTCTAGATGAGTATCAAGAGGTTTGGGAGGGGACCCACGGTGTACTCTTATAGGGAACCTATCCGCATGGCATGGGGAATGTAGCCCAGCCCCTGACTTGGAAAACTGATGGGGAGTGAGTAAGCACATAGGACCTAAGCCCACAGTTAGGTTTTCCTGTGGGGAATCAGGCCTGCATTGTACCTAGGCTGCTTTGAGGTTTGCTTTTTTTGCTAAAACTCCCTCACCCTGAATTGAGGCAGCAAATGTTTACTGCATATCTTTAAAGTAACTTCCTAAAATCAATGCTAAATCCCCCATGGATGGAATGTAAACAGTTCAACCATTTTTTTCCTTTGTATTCGAAAATATCCTCTATCTTTGTAGTAATTAGCAACTTCCTCTCCTTTGTTATCTGTAAAAGGTACCCACCTAATCGAACCTATGCATTGTAAATGAGGACCATCCTCAATGTAATATGCCCAGAAAAGCAATAAAAGCCTGTCCAGGCAGGGGTTGGGGCCCTCTCTCACTCAGAGAGTGGCCATGACATCTCTTTTTCTCCACAGGACTTCTGCAATCCATGTGAATTTGTTCATCGCATCCACACCACACGGACCCCCACAGGCCGGAGTCTGCATAGTACTCTTATACAACTCCCACTAATACAGATCTTCTTGAGCTAATTTTTCCCTATAGGTCTGGAAGCAATGGCCAGTGAAAGAAAGAAGACAAATTGGTGTTCTTCAATTTAACTGAGTTCCTGGATACTTTAGAGGTGTTTAGGTTCAAATGACCAATGCTGTCTTATTTCCTTTCAGAGTACAGGTGAGTACTCAATGTTCCCAAGAGTTCTAGGCAAAGAAGAAAAAAAGAGGGGCAATATTCTAATGAAAACAAGTTTTCTTAGTGACCATGCTGAAACCAAATGTACTGTTAAATAGCAACAGGGAGGCTATGGAAGCAACTGAGATTACACAGAGACTTTGTGTAGGTGTATTAACATGCACTGACAACGTGATTAATGCAATTTCAATTCCTTTGAGAACTCATCATACCACAAACTTTAGAGTTTAAACGATACAAAGTACCACTTGCTTACAATACTTATGCAAAGCAAGGCAGGCAAAGCAGTTGATTCTACAACACAAAACAAACCAACCACTGTGTAAGAAGAAAAATAAAAAGAAAGAAAAAAAGAAGAAAAAAGGTATGCAGTTTTATCATGCAATCATGATGTTAAGAAATTCCTGTTGAGTATAAAACTAACTCATTCAGCCAATAATACACTGATAAACATGCTAGAGAAATATGTTTTACTGAATAAAGATTCTAAAAATAGAGAAGTACCTGAGAACTTAATGAGACCACTATCATAGAAACAAAGCAAAGAAACTATTCCTAAGGCACATAGAAGAAAACATCTATGCATTAATTTTCCCCTAGGGGATCCAGTTTCTTCCCTGAGGCTCACTGACTTAGGAAATAATACCTTTGTCAAGGCTAGGTTTACTGAATGCTTCCTATGTGCCAGGAACTGTTTTGAGCACTTTGCATGCATTTACCAAATTTATTTTTTATAATGATCCAGTGAAGTAAGTACTACTGGTATTATCATTTTAATGAGGAGACTAAAAATTTAAAATCTTCCTCATGCTTGGTTTTAACCATGCTTTTAACTATTATATAACACTGCCTCCTAACAAGAAAATGATGCTAGAATAGAAAAAAGACATTATGAAAGTAATATAAGATGTTAACAAAAAAGGAAAATGGGTGGAGGGGTATATGGGGATTTGCTGAACTATCTTAATGGGGAACTTTTGTATAAACTTAAAATTATTCCAAAATAGAGTTAATTTGAAAATTCAAAACTATATTTGCACTTGGCAACAGAGTTGATATCTCCAATAAGAAATGACAGGACAGAAAATCAAGGAAGAGATTTTCCTTCAAATTAAGAGATTTAGGGACACCATCCAACGTATTATATTACTAAAGTATGAAAGTTGTTTCTATTCTAGTTAAACAAAATAACTAGAAAACAGTATTTTTGAGACAAGGGGGAAATTTGAATATGTACAGAGTATAAAATAATGCCAAATAATTATCATTCATTTTGTTAGATGTGAAAAAAAAAAAGCATGTGGTTATGTAAGAAAATGTCCACATCATTGGAAACCAAATCTAAGTATATTGGGAAGAAATGGCCTAATGTCTGGGATTTACTTTTAAGCACTGAAGTAAATTAAGAGAGAAAATAAAAACCCAAATAGCCAAAGGAATCTTGAGAAAAAGAACAAAGTTGGATTGTCTTATGCTCCTGATTTCAGACTATATTAAAAGTTATAGTCTTCAAACAGCATGGTATTGGTATAAAAAGACATCAGTGTAACAGAATTGAGAGCCCAGAATAAATGCCCACATATACAGTCAGTTTATACATGATAAAGGCACCAAGAATATACAATGGGGAAAGGACAGTCCCTTCAATAAATGATGTTGGGAAAATTGGACAGTCACATGGAAAAGAATAAAACCAGACTCAAACCATAAACAAAAACTAACTCAAAATGGTTTAAAGACTTGAATGTAAGACCTGAAACTATAAAACTCCTGGAAGACAGGTGGTAAGCTCCCTCATATGGATCTTGGAAATGAGTCTTTGGATTTGATACTAAAAGCAAAGGCATCAAAAACAAAAATAAAAAGTGGGACTACAACAAATTGTAATGCTTCTGCTCAGCAAAGGAAACCATCAACAAAATGAAGAAAACATACTGAGGGGGAAAATTATTTTCCTTTTTAAAGTATATTTTATTGATTTGCTACTGCACTTGTCCCATTTTTTTCTGCCTTTGTCCCCCTCTGCCCAGTACCCCCATTCCCTCCAGAGTGCCCCACCCCTAGTTCATGCCCTTGAGCCGTGCATGTAAGTTCTTGGCTTCTCCATTTCCTATACTATTCTTAACCTCCCTTTGTCTATTTTGTACCTACCAATTATGCTTCTTATTACCTGTAACTTTCCCTCCATTTTTCCCCCTTTTCCCTCCACTTTGATAACCCTCAATGTGATCTCCATTTCTGTGATTCTGTTTCTGTTCTAGTTGCCTGCATAGTTTTTTGTCTTAGCTTCAGTTATTGATAGTTGTAGTTTGTTGTCATTTTACTGCTCATAGTTTTAGTTTTATTCTTTTCCTTAGATAAGTCCCTTAAACATTTCATATAATAAGGGGCTTGGTGATGATGAACTCCTTTAACTTGATCTTATCTGGGAAACACTTTATCTGCCCTTGTACTCTAAATGATAGCTTTGCTGGATACAGTAATCTTAGATGAAGGCCCTTGCTTTTCATGACTCTGAATACTTCTTTGCAACCCCTTATTGCCTGTTAGGTTTCTTTTCAGATATCAGTGGACAGTCTTAAGGGAACTCCTTTGTAGGTAATCTCTCTCCTTTCCTCTTGCTGCTTCTAAGGTTCTCTCCTTTATCTTTAATCTGGGGTAATTTAATATGATGTGTCTATGGTGTGATCCTCTTGGGTCCAACTTGTTTGGGACTCTCTAAACTTTCTGGACTTGTATATCTATTTCCTTTGCAAGACTGGGGAAGTTCTCTTTCATTATTTTTCTAACAAGTTTTTAACTTCTTGCTCCTCCTCTTTTCCTTCTGGCACCCCTATGATTCAGATGTTGGAACATTTAAAGTCGTCCTGGAGGTTCCAAGCCTATCCTCATTTTTTTTGAATTCTTGTTTCTTCTTGTGTTCCAGTTGAATGTTTATTTCTTCCTTTTGTTCCAAGTCATTGACTTGAGTCACAGTTTACTTCCCTTAACTGTTGGTTCCTTGCATATTTTTGCTTCATTTACTTTGTACATCCTTGACTTCTTCCTTTACTTTGTGTCCAAACTCATCATTTCTGTGAACATCCTGATTACCAGTGTTTTGAACTCTGAATGTGATAGGTTGGCTATTTCCTTGTCACTTAGTTCTTTTTCTGGAGTTTTTAACTGTTTTTTTTTTTTTTTTTTTTTCCACTTGGATTGTATTTCTTTGTCTCAGTGCACTTGTTACATTGTAAGGGGCAGACCCATAGGTATTTGTGAGGGAGGGGCAACCCACTTTGCTGTGTTGTGGCACTATATTTGGGGGAAGGGTCAGAGAGGGAACAATGCTGTGCGCTGGGCTCTCCCCCTGCTTTCAGTCACTTCCCCTGCTTTCCACTAGTGAATTGTGCCCTTTCAGTTTTTGCCCTGTTGCTGATTCACCAGTGGGTGGGCTTGTATATGTTTCTAGGACTTTGTGAGCCCCTCTAATGGACTCTCCTATGACACTGACAGTTTCTCCTGCCACCACAACCCCACAGATTTTTTACAGCCAGAGGTTTTGAGGCTTTATTTTCCTGCACTGAAACCCTGTGTTGTGCAGTCTGTCTCACACCCTAGTTTTGCTCCTGGTTTATCAGCATGTGAGTATGGGAACGCCCGGTCCACCAGCCGCCACCTCTCGCACCTCGTCTTCCAGCCACTGTCTTGCCTTTGCCATGTATACTTCTTTCTGCACCTGACTGCTGGTCTCTACTCCTCCTACCAGTCTGGATGAATGTTTCTTCTTTAACTTCTTGGTTATCGGACTTCCACACAGTTCAATTTCTGGCAGTTCTGATTGATTTTGTTTTAAGTTGTTATCCTTCTTTTGGTTTGCAAGGAAGTCAAACCTATCTACCCACACCTCAATCTTGGTCTATTTTCAAATCATATATCTGCTATGGGGTTAATATCCAAAACATATACAGGAGATACAGGAGTTAGGAGAAGCTACCCCTAACCTCCTCCTAGAACCAATGTGGAATCACAACTAAATTATAGAGAAATCATCCTGAATAACCAACTGAACATCAACTGGAAAGAATCCTTATAACCACGGACAGAGAGAAGAAAACACTTCACCACAATGGGACTGGTAGGGAGTACAGAGGTGAGAGATGACTGGGAGTGCTCCCATGGGCAGCAGCTGAAGGTTCCGGAGCGTATTTCAGCTGTCATGGGGTTCCACTGAGAAGTGTGGGGTCCACACCCCAAGGTGAGCTCCCCAGCCTATAGCACCAGAGCCATAATGGAACCCTGATACATCCATCTGTGAAAAGCAGCAGGCTTTTCTGTCTGCCAGGGAGTGATGGATGGAAAGACTCAGAGTCTCTTAAAGGGCTAACACAAAAATTTCATTTGGAGCCATTTAAGATACACTCCAGCAGAGGAAGGGCAGAGTGGGACTAGAGATGTTTGAGGGGTGCCTGGGGTTGGTGACTGTGTGGGGAGAAGTTGAAGTAACATCCACCAGGTTCCCTGTGCTGAGTCATTCCCCATACTGCAGAAGGTGTCATTCTCAGGCAGAGCACTCCCCTCTAAATGGCCACAGCTTGAGGGGAAGCAATAGCCCCATCTGCAGGAATTACTTGACCCACTTTGTGATAAGTTTAAACAATCAAGGTGGAACTTGGAACTGTGAGAGCTCTACAAGACTTCAGCTGACCCTCCTCCATGCACAGTGCTGATCAAAGTTAAACTTGGTGTGCAGCCAGGTTCTTTCTATACATAAACAGACCCAATGGAGGGAGCCAAACACTGTGAATCACTGATAGCTACAAAACAGGTGGACCAGAGCCAGTCACAAGCAGTATCTGAGAAAGGCCTACACCAGAGTCTTTGCAGATGTACCCAATACACAGAAAGGAAATACAAAGAAGTAGCAAAAATGTGAAGATGAAGGAAAAGACACCAAATGAAAGAACTAGAGAATTCTCCAGAAGAACTAGATGAACTGGAAGCAACCAAATTATGAGATAGAGAGTTTAGAGTAATGATTTTAAGGATACTCAACAGCATGAAAAGAGCATATATCCATAGAAAAACAACCAGAAAAACAGTCAGAAAATAAAGAGTGCAACATCTGGAATAAGCAATACACTGGAAAGAATAAACAGTATGTTAGATGAGCCAGAGGATCAATCAGTGATTTGGAAGTCGAGATAGGAAAAAAACAAAACACCCAGGGAAAGCAGCAAAAAGAAGAAAGAAATTAAAAAGTGAGGAGAGTTTTAAGAAACATTTGGACAACATGAAGCATAACACCATCTGCATCATGGGAGTACCAGAAGGAGAAGAGAGCGAGGAAGGGATCGAGAGCCTTATTTGAAGAAACAAATGAACAAAAACTTCCCCAATCTGGAGAAGTTAAAAGGACACTCAAGTTCAGGAAGCTCATAGAGTCCCAAACAAGTTGGTCCCAAAGAGGCCTACATGAAGCACATTATAAATAAAATGACAAGGTGGAGAGTCCTTTAAGCTGCAAGAGAAAAGCAGGTAGTTACATACAGTGAGCACTAAACAGACTATCATCTGATTTCTCAACAGAAACATTTAAGGCCAGAAGGGAGTGGCATGAAATATTCAATGTGATGACAAGGAATGACCTATAACTAAGGCTATCTTACCCAGCAGGCCTATCATTTAAAATCAGAGGAGACACTTATGATCAAGATGAGGTGTAGGCAGATACACTTCACCTCCTGGTGCAATTACAAAAAGAATTATAAGTAAATCTTGAAACTAATAACTCCTAGAACTGTCAGAATAATGAACTATATGAGAGACCAAATGAGGGATTTAAAGACCCCCCATCATCCAGATGGGTAGGAGGGACAAGGAGACGCAGTGTAGTGTAGAAAAAGCTGTAGCGAGGTGGCAGAATGGGGCATGTGTGCTCCCACATTCACATGTGGTGGATAAAGACTGGGAGGGTCACCATGGGAGCAAGCAAATCCAACCCCAGGCTACACTGCACAGCCCACAGTTCCAGTGTTGATCAGCTAAATCCCCTTAACTTCTGGCTATAAAAACCAGTGGGAGTTGGGGCTGGCAGAAGAACTGCTGAATTTTCAGGCAACTTCACTTAAAGGGTTCTTAAGGTCTTAAATGTATACAAAACCATATACTCTGGAACTTAACACCAGGGCAACAGCTGCAAGGATGCCAGTTTGCACATGGGGAGTGGGGTAAGTTACTGGCAAACAGGGAGACTGCTGGGCAAACCCCAGGAAGCCAGGCAGTGACGCAATCCCCTCTCAGAGCCCTCTGCCACACACAGCAACAAGTGGTGAAGGGGGTTGCTCCACCCTAATGATTACCTAAGGCTCTGCCCCACACAATATACAGGTGCCCTTTTACAAGGACTCTAACCAGTTCTATCTAACACACAGAGACAAACACAAGGAGGCTGCCAAACTGAGAAAACAATGAAGTAAGGCTCAAATGAAAGAACAGAAAACCCAGAAAAAGAAACAAAACAGAGATAGGCAACTATCAGATGCAGAGTTCGAAACACTAGTGATCAAGATGCTGAAAGAACACAATGAGTATGGTAACAATATAAAGGAAGAAATAAAGGTTATACTAAGTGAAATAAGAAAAATCCACAGGGAACCAAACAGTGTAAGGGGAGGAAGCTGGGATTTGAAATCAACAATTTGGAAGAAAAGGAAGAAATAAATATTCAACCAGAACTGCAAGAAGAAACACACAAATTCAAAAAAAATTAGGGACAGAATAAGAAGGACTTGGGACATTTCCAAATGTGTCAATATCCGAATCAGATGGATGCCAGATGGAGAAGAGGAAGAGCAAGAAATTGAAAACGTGTTGAAAAAAAGCAATGAAAGAAAACTTCCCTAATTTGGTGGAAGGTAATAGACATACTATTCCAGTTAGGATAGAGAGTCCAAACAAGCTTGGACCCAAAGAGAACCCACCAAGATACATCATAACTAAAATGCCAAGATGAAAATCTTAAAAGCAGCAAAAGAAAAGCAGAGAGTTACCTACAAAGGAGTGGCCCATAATACTATCAGCTGAATTTCTCCAAAGAAACCTTGCAAGCAAGAGGGGACTGGAAAGAAGTATTCAAAGTGATAAAAAGGCAAGGACCTACAACCTAGATTACTCTATCCAGCAAAGCTATCATTAGAATGGAAGGGCAGATAAAGTGCTCCCAGACAAGATAAAGTTAAAGGATTCATCATCTCTGAGCCATTACCTAAAATGTAATTCCCATAAGTCCCTTAAATAAGGGGCTTATTTAAGAAAAAGAAAATAAAAACTACAAACATTAAAAAGGCAACAAATCCACAACTATCAACAACTGAATCTAAAAGCAACAACAACAGCAAATACTAAGCAATCAACCAGAAAAGGAACAGAATCATAGGTATGGAGATCATTTGGAGGGTTGTCAGCTGGGAAGGGGGAGGGAGAGGAAGGGGGAAATGGTGCTGAGATTAAAAAGCATAACTGGTTGGTACCAAATAGACAGGGAGATGTTAAGAATAATACAGGAAATGGAGAAGCCAAAGACTTATATGCACAAATTATGGACATGAGCTAAGCAGGTGGAGGGGTTGCTGCATGGAAGTGGGGAACCAGGCACAGAGAGGCAAAGAGGGAAAAACTGGGACAACTATAATAACATAATTCATAAAATATGTTTAAAAAGTATAAATAACATAAAATCCAAAGAGAAATAAGGAGCTTCTCAGACAAGAAAAAGCTAAAGGGGTTTGTTAAAAACCAAACTGCAAAAATTTTAAATGTCTTGCTTTAAAAAGATGAAGAAGAAAAAAAGAAAGAAAATAAAACCCCCCAGAGAATTGTCTAAAAATAAATGGCAGTAAATATGTATTTATCAATAATCCCCTTAAATATAGATGGTTTAAATAATCCAACCAAAAAGACATAAAGTAGCTGAATATGTAAGAAAACTAGACCCATAAATTTGCTGCCTCCAAGAGACCCATCTTAGACAGAAAGATACATACAGACTAAAAGTAAAGGGATAGAAAAAGACATTTCATACAAATGGTAAAGAAAAAAAAGCTGGGGTAGCAGTACTTATAATCCCACAAGATCGACTTTAAAGCAAAGCCTATAGTAAGAGAGACACAAGAAGGACACTAAATAATGATAAAGGCAACAACCCAACAAGAGGATATAACCCTAGTATACATCTACCACACCCAACATAGGAACACTTAAATATGTGAAGCAAATCTTGATGGACATAAAAGGGAGAGACTGACCGAAATACAGTCCAAGTTGAGGATTTTTAACAACCCACTCACTTCAATGGATAGATCTTCCAAACAGAAAATTAACTGGAGAGAGCAGCCTTAAAAGGAACACTATATCAAATGAATTAATTGATATCTTGAGCACATTTCGTCCCAAAGCAGCAGAATATACATACTTTCAAGTGCACAGTGGAAAATTTCTAGGATACACTACATGTTAGGATACAAAACAGGTCTCAATACATTTAAAAAGACCAAAATCGTATCAAGCATCTTCTCCGAATACAATGCTATGAAACTAGAAATCAATCACAAGGGAACTGAAAAACATGTAGACATAGAAGCAAAATAACATCTTTAAACAATGAATGGCTCAACAACAAGATTTCTGCTTTCTTAATCAAAAGATACCTTGAAACAAATGAAAATGAGGACACAACAATGCAAATCGGTGGGACACTAGGAAAGCATTCCTAAGATGGATATTCACAGCATTACGAGCCTATCTAAAAAAAAAAAAAAAAGGCTCAAATATACGATCCAACTTGACATTTAAAGGAACTTTAAAAGATCAAACAACAAATCCCAAAGTAATTAGAAGGAAGGGAATGATAAAGATCAGAGCAAAAATAAAAGGAGTCTAATAAATGATACAAATGATCAATGAATGCAAGACCTGGTTCTTTGACAAGATAAAGAATTTTGACAAACTTTAACCAGACTCATCAAGAAAAAAGGAGAGAGGACCCAAATAAATAAAATCAGAAATAAAAGAGGAAAAATAACAACTGACATCAAAGAACTATGAGGTTTTGTAACAAAATTTTATGAACAAATATATGCCAACAAACTGGACAACCTGGACAAAACTGATAAATTCCAGGAAGCATACAATTTTACAAAACTAAATCAGAAAGAATCAGAGAACCTGAACAGACAGATTACACCTAGTGAAATTGAAGCAGTAATAAAAAAAAAACCTCCCAACATTCTAAGAACTAACACCTTTCCTTCTCAAACTATTTCACAACATTCAAGAGAAGGGAAGGCTCCCAAGCTCATTTGACCAGGCCAACACTATCCTACTTTCAAAACCAGATGAGGATACTACAAAGTAAGGAAATTTAGGCCAATATCCCTAGTGAACACAGATGCTAAAATCTTCAACAAAATATTAGCAAGCCAAATACAGCAAGGTATCAAAACATCATACACCATGATCAAGTGGAATTTATTCTGAGAATGCAAGGTTGGTACAATATTCTTAAATCAATGAATGGGATTCACCACATAAACAAAATGTAGGATACAAACCACATGATCATATCAATAGATGTAAAAGAAGCATTTGACAAAATCCAGCACCAGTTTATGATAAAAAACTCTCAGCAAAGTGGGATTAGAGTGAACATACATAAACATTATAAGAACCATATGTAACAAGGACACTGCTAGCATCATTCTCAACAGGCAAAAACTACAAGTGTGCCCGTTAAGTTTGGCAACAAGACAGGGATGTTCCCTTTCACCTTTTTTTAAAAAAATTATTTTATTGTTGTTCAAGTACAGTTGCCTGCATTTACCCCCCACCACTTCCCACCCCCCCAGCCCCACCTCTCTTATACAACATAATACTAGAAGTCCAAGACAGAGTATTGAGATAAGAAGAGGAAATAAAAGGCACTGAAACTGGAAAAGAAAGAAGTAAAACTGTCATTATTGCAGATGACATGATACTGTACATACAGAATCCCACAGACTCCACAAGAAAGTGCTCAAGCTAATAAAGAAATCCAGCAAAGTAGCAGGATACAAAATTAATATCCAGAAATCACTTGCATTTTTATATGCCAATAATGAACTAACAAAAAGGGAAATTAAGAAAACAATCCCATTCACAATTGCTACAAAAAAGAATAAAATACCTAGGATAACCTAACCAAGGATGAAAAGAACCTGTATTTGCAAAATTATAAGACACTGAAGAAAAAAAACTGAGAAGATACAAATAAATGGAAGCACATACCATGTTTATGGATAAGAATCCATAACATCATTAACATCATTAAATGTGCATATTTCCCAAAGCAATTTATAGATTCAATGCAATTCAAATCAAGATTCCAATGACACATTTCACAGAACTAGGACAAATATTTCAAAAATGTATATGGAACCACAAATGACCCCACATACCAACAGCGATCTTGAGAAAGAAGAACAAAGTTGGAGGAATCACACTACCTGACATCAAATATACTATGTTGCCACAGTAATCAAAACAGCATGGTACTGGCATAAAAATAGACACCTAGATAAATGGAACAGAATAGAGAGCCCAGAAATAAACCCACACCTTGGTAGTCAATTTATATTCAACAGAGAAAGCAAGCATACATGATGGGCAAAAGATAGTTCATTCAAAAAACAGTGTTGCGAAAACTGGACAGATATGTGCAGAAAAATGAAACTAGACCACCTTCTTACATCACACACAAGAATAAATTCAAAGTCAATCAAAGACTTAAATTTGGACCTGAAACCATAAAATTTGTAGAAGAAAAAAAGGCAGATAAATCTCAAGACAATGCTCGTAGCAATATTTTATCAGGCAAGGGAAAAAGAAAATATGAACAAATGAGACTACATCAAACTAAAATGTTTTTGTACAGCAAAGGAAATCATCAACAAAATAAAAAGACAACCCACAGAATGGGAAACATATTCGTCAATATATCTCACAAGTGGTTCATACCTGAAATTTATAAAGAACTTACAAAACTCAACACCAAAAAACCCAAGAACCCAATTAAAAAATGGGCAAAGGACCTGAATAGGTGCTTCTCCAAAGAGGACATACAAATGGTCAATAGACATATGAAAAGATGCTCAACATAATCATCAGGGAAATGCAAATTAAAACCACATTAAGATATCACCTCACATCTGTCAGAATGGCTATCATCAAGTAATCAACAACACGTACTGGCAAGGATGTGGAGAAAGGGAACCCTTTTGCCGTATTTGTGGGGATGTGGATTGGTGTAGATACTATGGAAAGCAGTGTGGAGATACCTTAAAAATTAAAAATGGATCTGCCTTCCAACCCAGTTATCCCACTTCTGGGTATATCTGAAAAAACTCAGAACACTAATTCAAATGAACATAAATAACCCTATGATGATTATTTATAATTATCAAGATTTGAAACAGACCAACTGTCCATCAGTAGATGAGTGGATAAAACAACTATGGGACATTTACACAATGGAATGCTGCTTGGCTGTAAAAAAGAAGAAAATTTTAGCCTTTGCAACAGTATGGACAGACCTGGAGAATATTATGCTAAGTGAAATAACCCAGTTAGAAAAAAGCAAATACCATATGATTTCACTTATACGTGGAATCTAGTGAACAAACTGAACAAACAAGGAAAATGGGGCCAGATTCATACCTGGAGAGCAGATGACAGCTGGGATGGAAGGAGCTTAGATGGTGGAGGGATTGAGCAAAAAAGAAAAAGGACTCATGGACATGGACAACAGTGTAGTGACTGCTGGGAGAATAACGGGACTAAATGGTAATATAGAAATCATATAACTCAATAGTAAAAAAATTTTTTAATCTGATTTAAAAAGTGGGAAGAGGATCTGAATATATACATTTCCAAAAAAGATACATAGATGGCCAACAAGTACATGAAAAGTGAACAACATCACTATTCATCAGATAAGTGCAAATCAAAACTACAATGAGGTTATCACTTCATACTGTTACAATGGTTATCATATGAAAGACAAGAAATAACTACTGTTGTCAAGCATGTGGAGAAAAAGGAACCTTTGTGCACTGTTGGTAGAAATGTAAATTACTGTAGCCACCATGGAAAACAGTATGGAGGTTCCTCAAAAAATTAAAAATAGAACTACTGCCCTGGCTGGCATAGCTCAGTGGATTGAGCGCGGGCTGCGAACCAAAGTGTCGCAGGTTCGATTCCCAGTCAGGGCACATACCTGGGTTGCAGGCCATGACCCCCAGCAACCGCACATTGATGTTTCTCTTTCTCTATCTCCCTCCCTTCCCTCTCTAAAAATAAATAAAGAAAAGAAAAAGCAGCTATTTTTAAAAAAATAAAAAAATAGAACTACCATAGATTCAGTAATCCCACTTCCAGGTACGTACCAAAGAAAACAAAAACAATAACATCAAAGAAATATATGCATCAACATGGTCATTGTAGCACTATTTATAAGAGCCAAGATATGGAAACAATGCAAATATCCATTGATGAATGAATGGATGAAGAAAATGTGGTACATATGCACATAATGGAATATTATTCAGCTATAAAAAGGAATTTTTCCCATTTGTGACATGAATGGCCCTGAGGCAGCATTATGCTAAGTGAAATAAATCATACAGAAAAATATAAATACCATATGATCTCACTTATACATGGAATTTAAAAACAAAACCAAAACATGAAATCAAATTCATAGATTCATAGATACAGGGGACAGGCTGAAGGTTGCCACAAGGAGGGGGGTAGGATGAGTGAAATGGGTGAAGGTCAAAAGTAGAAATTCCAGTTATAAAATAAATGTAATGAGATATAATGTACAGCATGGAGACTATACTTGATAATACTTTATTACACAGAGGCATGGATACATAAAACAGATTGAGAGCTGTCAAAGGGTAGGGAGGAGAGGAGAAATGGATGAAAGAAGGTGAAGGGATTTGCCAAAGAACATATACAAGGTCTGTCCAGAAAAAATCCAGTCATTGTTAACATAATAAGAACAGTTTTCATGACACTGATATAACCTGGCAGCCAAGGAGAGTGAACTGGAATGTGCATGTGTGAACAACACTGACCTCACTGTACTAGTCAGTGGGGTCAGTAGACACCACTGAAGGAGCATGTGCACTGTGTGGCTGTCACAGTCAAAATGACTAAGCAAGTAGAGCAACGAATCTGCATCAGATTTTGTGTTAAGCTAGAACGTTCCTCCGTAGAAACCATTTGGATGATTTGGAAGGTGTTCATGGATGATGAATTGAGTGCAGCATGGCACAAATGCTTCAAAGATGGTCGATCATCTGTTGAAAGTAATCCACATTGTATAAGGCGTGGAACATGCAGAACACCTGAGAATGTTGAACATGTATGGACTGCAATCAACAAAGATTGGTGATTTACAGTGAGAGAACCAGAAGCCGATCTGGTGATTCCAAAAATATTGTGCCCAAGATATGACACAGGTTCTTCACATGAAATGTGTCATAGCAAAATTCACTGCATGGCTTCCACTATCAGAGCAGAGGGAATGTTGTGCTGCAGGTGGTAACGACGCTGGGAGAACTGTGTGAGGTTCCACGGTGTCTACTTTGAAGAGGACTAAGGTGTCATTATCCTATGTACAATGTTTCTTTTATCTTTTATCTTCTTCAATAAATGTCTCTATTTTTCATAGTACATGGTTGGATACTTTATGGACAGACCTCGAATGTATGTATATCCCATGGACACAGACAACAGTATGGTGATGGCCAGAGAAAGGGGGAGTAGGAATTGGGAGAATGGAGGCAAAGGGCAGGAAGGATGGAGACATTTATAATAGTGTCAACAATAAAAATAAAGAAAAACATAATACTGTATTGCATATGTGAAAGTGCCTGAGAATAGGTATTTAAAGTTCTCGTCACAAGAAAAAAAATTTGTATAACTATGTATGGGGACAGATATTAACTATATTTATTGTGGTGATTGTCTCCCAACATACACAAATATTGAATCATATTGCACAGCTGAAACTAATATGTTATATGCCAATGATATCTTAATTAGAAAAGAGAAAAAATATAATGCAAATATGGCAATACAATAATTAAGCCTGGTTAATCAGTATATGGGGATTCACTTTTTCCAGTTTTATATTTTAAAAGTTTCACAGTAAAAATTTTAAGCTAAAAATATGTCAACCAATGGGGATGAAAACAAGTATTACTTCCTTAAAGTCAGAACATAATACACTGGTACCAGTGTAAGAACAGCAGGACATACAATGACAGGGCAACAGAAGGTCTGGAGCAAGATCCTAGGTTCACTGGATGCTTCTTTTTAAAAGATTTTTATTTATTTATTTGTAGAGGGAGGGGAAAGGAAGAAGAAAGAGAGGGAGAGAAACAGCAATGTGTGGTTGCCTCATGTGCACCACGAACTGGGAACCTGGCCCACAACCCTAGCACATGCCCTGACTGGGAATTGAACCCACAACCCTTTGGTTTGCTGGCTGACACTCAATCCACTGAGCCACATGAGCCAGGGCTGAATCCTTTTTTAAATGAGGAATCTAAGGATGTCACATCTGAGGAATATTGAATAACCTGTCCAAGATCACATAAAATAAAGGATATGTTAGATTTCGAAAGGAGGACATGGGGAGAGAGAAGAGATTATCCTAGAGGAAGAAAGAAAAAATAGAACAAAGCAGCGGAAAATTGGAAAGTTGACCCAGAGAACAATGGATAGCCTCATTTTGTGGAAACAGTGTGAGCAGAGATAGGGGGAGTTAGGGCACTTGATGGCCACAATTTAAAGACCTGTCAATTCCAGGCTAAGGAATTTATATGACATGTGATAAAAAGACATTAAATCATTTCAACTCAGGGTGGAGAAGGGTATAAGTCTGGCTACATCCAGTTGTGGAAGACGGTCCAGGTAGCAAGATGTGCCATGGGAGGAGACAGAAAGAGGACTCCAGAGTGGAGGTAGAACCTTCATGTTTTATCAGATATAAAGGATGCTAAGAATAAAAACAAAACCAATAAGAAAAGCATGGAGCATCTGAACAGAACAGTCTTTTGCATGTACCTAGCCAGATCATGTCCTAAACAAGGCACTTCAAACACTCAGTACTTGCCAAATCACCACCCACATACTTTTCCCTGTCACTGTTCAATGAACTACTATATACAAACAAGAGAAACTATCCATTAAAACTACACAATTCCACATGAATAAATCTAAAAATTAATGTTTAGTGAAAAATATAATTTGCATAGTAACACAAAATAGTATACACTATATAAACTCTAAAACGGCAGACACAATCACATGCACTCTTGAGAATACATGAATGTGTAATAAAAGTATGAAGACATGCACAGATGTGATATCAAATTCAGAAAAGTGACTTCCTCAATAAAGGAAATTCTTCTAAACATAAAAGTGTACCAAGAGATTTCAACTATATTTATAATGTTTTATTTCTTAAGGTGAATATTTGGAGGGTCCTTTATTAAATTCTATATATTAATTTTTTGAAAAGAAGCATGAAGATACAAGGCAAACATTCTCTAAGAGCATGTTTACAAGTCTACCGGTTTCAAAGCACTGTTTCTGCCATCGTGTGGCTCCTAAAGATGTTACATGCACAAAATTTTCAGAAAGTGAAGTTTCAAAAGGGGGGTCATGGCTAATTCTCAGATACAAAATAACATTAACAAACCCATTGTGAAAGCCTAATTAGTCACTACTTCATACAATTTTAAAAACATATTTTATCACCTCTAAATAATGTTTAATAAAAACAGAAGACACAAAACACTACATTAGATGCAAAAGAATGAATCTGGATGTCTATCTCACACCATTTACAAAAGTCAACTTGAAATGGATTAAGAATTTACATGAAAGACCTTAAACTTTAAAAATCCTAAAAGAAAACATAGGGGGAAAGCAACCTGATATCAGTCTTGGCAATAATTTTTTTGACTATAAAAACAAAAACACAAGCAACAAAAAGCAAAAATCAACAAGTGGAACATTAAACTAAAAAGCTTCTCTAAAGCAAAAAAAACAATCAACAAAATGAAAAGCCAACCTATAAAACAGGAGAAAATAGTTTCCAGACTATATATCTAATAAAAATTTGATATTCAAAATATATAAAGGACTCATACAACTCAACAGCAAAAAAAAAAAATCTGAGTAAAAAAATGGGAAGAGGATCTGAATAAACATTTTCCCAAAGAAAACAAATTGCTAAAAGTAACTGAAAAAGTGCTCAACATAACTAATCACCAGCAAAATGCAAATCAAAACCACAATGAGGTACCATCACCTTATAACTGATAAAATGGCTATTATCAAAAAGACAGGATAAGTGTTGGGAAGGATGTGGTGAAAAGGCCTGTTGGTGGGAATGTAAACTGGTGCAGCCACAAAGGAAAAAAAATATGGAGGCTCCTCAAAAAATTAAAAATAGAGTCACTGTATGACACAGCAATCCCCCTCTTCTGGGTATGTATTTCAAGGAAATGAAATCACTATCTCAAAGAAATATCTGTGTTCCCTTGTTTACTGTACCATTATCTACAATAACCAAGACAGGAAAACAACTTAAGTGTCCACTGACGGAGAAATGGATAAAGAAAGTATGACACAGACGCATCTTCAGCACACTCTGCTCGCACCTTTGCCAGAACCCCGGCAAGTGAAGACGAACAGAGAGACAAAGAGAAAACATGGATGTGAAAGAGAAACACTGATCACTTGCTTTTTGTATAAACCCCTTATCAAGGATTGAACCCACAACCGAGTTCTGGAAGCTCAAATTTTGAGATCAGGTTACGGGACAGATTGTTTATTCCTGAGCACCCTTTCCTTGTCTTGCAGAGAACAAGTAGTGGCAAGATGACGGAGTGAATGGAAGGCACACTAACCTCCTCCCAGGACCTATCTGAAATTACAACTAAATTGTGGAGAAATTACCCAGAACAAACAACTAAACTATAATGAGAAAGAAGGCTTATAGCCCTGGACAGACAGAAGAACCAGCTTCAACACAGCCTGTCTGGGTTCTAGCAAAGTTGGGAGCAGAGTGGGCTGGAGACACCTGAGGAAACACTGGGGACAGCGTGGAGAGAGCAGCTGCAGGGAACTCAGTGCTGAGTCATTCCGCGAACAGTGGCAGACTTTTCTCCTTCAAGGGGCAGCAGCCTGAGGGAAAACAATAGCCCCACCCGGAGAGAGACTCTGCCCTGGTTATGTGTTACTTAAGCCTGACTGCTGAGCACATGGAGACTAGATTAATAACTAAAGGATACAACCACAGACGTAAACCCTGGCAAAAGGGGAACAGAGTGGACTAAAGATGCTTGAGGAGAGAATGGGGAGAGAGGTTTGGGGGAGAGAACCGAGAGAGCAGCTGCCAGGATACAGGTGCTGAGTTGTGTACCATACTGCAGCAGCCATCCTGCTCAGGCAGACAGACCACTGCCCTAAGAGCAGCAGCAGTCTAAGGAGAAACAATATCCCCAACACCAGGAAGAATTCTGCCCCGCCCTATGGTGCTTAAGACTGACTGCTGAGTGCAGAGCAACACCTGAAGAAGACAGCCAGGGACAGCAGATCCCTGAAAGTATCAAACAGGCTGCCTAAGGTCACACAGGGTCAACACCTGACATCAACAGAGGCAGATATGGAAAGAAAAAAAGAGTGGTAAATACTGAAGGCTACTGAGACAAAATCTACTGTGGTCTTCTCCATGATTATATCTTCTTTCCTGCATTGCTTTTTAACTTTCATTTCTTGTCCAGCAAGTTTGTGCATAGTAAGTCACTACAATTAATACTATAGTTTATTTCTCTCCTTTATAATAAGTGTTAATCTATTTACACCCTTATTAATACTAGTACATTTGCCATTGATACTGAGATTGTGGCGAGGGTGGGGGATATTTTTGTGGATCTCAGTTTATTCCCTGGGCTTTGTGGTTTTCTTCTGGCACCATCTGCACAACAGCATACAAGACATAGTGGGTGGAATGACCCTCAGACAACCAGCTGGAGAGAAGGACCCACCAAAAAAAGACCCAACAACAATCAAAACCTAAATACATTGTAAGAGCCAACAGAAATGGCACCCCAAGAGCATCAAGCTCAGGAGATCAAGGAGACAGCACTACTGAATCTCACAGGTCTCCTACCATAGTTCACACCACAAACTTGGGGAGCCGGAACAGATCAATTTAAGAAGAATCTAACAAGAAGAGTCTCACAAAAAAATGGGAAGACAAAGAAACAAACCCCAAATTAAAGGAATGGAGGAAGCATTAGAAAGAGTGCTAAATTAAACAGAGGTAAGTCAACTATCAGATACTGAATTCGAAGCAACGGTTATAAAGAAGCTCAATGAGCTCACTGAGAATTACCAAAAACTACAGGGAAACTATGATGGACTTACTGCAAACTATATCAGCATGAAAAAAAGAAATAAAAACTATCAACAAGGGCCAAGATGAAATGAAGAATACAATTTCTGAATTGAAGAACAGAGTGCAAGGAATCAAAAGCAGGCTAGATGAAGCAGAGGATCGAATCAGTGACCTGCAGGACAAGGTAGAAAAAAAACACCCAGAAAGAGCAAGAAAAGAAAGAGACTCAGAAAGAATAAAGAGGTGGTAAGGGAACTGCAAAACAACATGAAACGTAATAATATCCATATAATAGGGATACCAGAGAGAGAAGAACAACAACAACAGATAGAAACCTGTTTGGAAAAAGGAATGATAGAAAATTTCCCTAACTGGATGAGAGAAAAAGTCACACAAATTCAGAAAGCACAGAAGGTTCCCATCTAGAGGAATCTTAATAACTCAACTCCAACACATAATTAAAATGGCAAAATTTCAAGACAAAGAGAGAATTGTAAAGGAAGCAAGGCAGAAACAGGAAGTAACATACAAAGGAGCCCCAATGAGGCTAGCAGCTGACCTCTTAATGGAAACACTGCAAACCAGAAAGAAATGGCAAGAAATATTCCAAGTAATGAAAAGCAAAGACCTACAACCAAGACTACTCTACCCAGTAAGATTCTCAATTAAAATGTAAAGTCAAATAAGGAATTTCCCACACAAAACAAGGATGAAAGAATATACTTCCAACAAGCCAGCAGTGTAAGATATGCTAAAGGGACTGTTTTAAGAAAAGAAAGAAAAAGAGTGAGAGAAGAGGAACACAAGTACAAAGGAAGTAAAATGACAATGAATTAAATACCTATCCATAATAACCTTAAATGTAACGGATAAAATGCTCCAATCTAAAGACATAGAGTAGCTGAATGAATAGGAAATCATGACACACACATATGATGCCTACAAGAGACCCACCTCAAAACAAAAGACCTACACAGACTGAAAGTGAAGCACTGGAAACAAATATTCCAAGCAAGAGGACAGGGAAAAAAAAGCCAGGGTAGCAATACTCAGATCAGACAAAACAGATGCCAAAACAAGGGCCATAAAAAAAGACCCAGAAGAACACACTTCATAATACTCAAGAGAAAAATCCATCAAGAAGACATAAACATTATAAATATATATGCACCCATAAGAGTACTCAAATATATAAGGAAAATACTGGAGGAGGACTTCAAGAAAGGTATTGACGGCAACACTATTATAGTAGGGAATTTTAACACCCCACTGTCAAAAAGGGATTGATCTTCCAAGCAAAATATCAACAAAGAATTTCAGCATTCAACAATGTCCTAAACACAATCAGAAATGAAAGAGGAGAGTATACAACTGATACCACAAAAATACAAAGGATTGTAAGAAATCACTATGAACAACCATATGCCAAGAAATTTGAAAATCTAGGTGAAATGGAAAATTTCTAGAAACATATAATCTTCCAAAACTGAATGAAGAAGAAACAAAAAACCTGAACAGACCAATAACAGCTGATGAATTTGAAGCAGTAATCAAAAAAAATTCACAGCACACAACAGTCCTGGACCGGACGATCTCATGGAAGATTTTTACAAAGCATTTAACAAAGAGCTAACCCCCATCCTTCACACACTAGTCAAAAAATCCAAGAAGACAGAAGACTGGCAAACTCTTTTTATGAAGCCAGAATCATCCTAATCCCAGATAAAAAACACAAGAAAGAAAGAAAACTTCAGGCCAATATCACTGATGAACACAGGCACAAAAATCCTCAATAAAATATTGGCAATCTACATCCAGCAACACACTAAAAACATCATATGCCATGATCAAGTGGGACTTATCCCAGGGATGTAAGGATGGTACAATATTCACAAATCATTAAACATAATACATCACGTAAACAAAAGGAAAGACAAAAATCACGTGATCATATCAATAGATGCAGAAAAAGCATTTGATAAGGTACAGCACCCATTTATGATAGAAACACTCAGCAAAGTGGGAATAGAGGGAGCATTCCTCGACATAATGAAGGCCATATACTACAGCCAACATCATACTCAATGGCAAAAACTAAAAGCTTTCCCACTAGGATCAGGAACAATGTAAGGATGTCTGCTTTCACCACTCCTGTTCAACATAGTATTGGAAGTCCTAGCCACAGCAAGCACAGAAGAAAAAGAAATAAAAGGTATCCAAATTGGAAAGGCAGAAGCAAAACTGTCATTGTTTGCAGATGCCATGATAGTGTACACAGAAAATCCTATAGACTCCACCAAAAAATTGCTCAACCTAATAAATGAATTTGGCAAAAGAGCAGGATACAAAGTCAATATTCAGAAACCAAGGGCATTTTTGTATACCAACACTGAAATATCAGAAACAGAAATCAGGAAAAAAGATCCCATTTGATATAGCAACAAGAAAAATAAAGTACCTAGGAATAAACCTATCCAAGGAGGTAAAAGACCTGTAGTCAGAAAACTACACAACACTGAAGAAAGAAATTAAGGAAGACACAAACAAATGGAAACATATACTGTGTTCATAGATCAGAAGAATTAACATCATCAAAATGTCCATACTACCCTAAATAATTACAGATTCAACACAATCCCTATTAAAGTACCAATGACGTATTTCACAGATGCAGAACAAACATTTCAAAAATGTACATGGAACCATACATGATCTGAATATATGCAGCAATTTTGAGAAAGAGAAAAGTAGGAAGGATCAAAATACCTGATATCAAACTGTATTACAAGACCATCATAATCAAAATAGCCTGATACTGGCATAAGAACAGACACACAGACCAATGGAACACAATACAGAGCCCAGAAATAAGTTCATCTCTACGGTCGATTAATATTTGACAAAGGGGGCAACAGCCTAAAATGGGGTAAAAATAGTCTCTTCAACAAATGGTGTTGGGAGAGCTGGACAGCTACATGCAAAAAAATGAAACTTCACCACCAACTTGTAGAATCCAAAAACATGAAACTCTTAGAAATGGGGAATGGAATGGTGGTTGCCAAATGCTGAGGGATGGTGAAAATGGGAAATGTTGACCTAAGAAAACTTTCAGGGATAAGATGATTAAATTTGGGGGATATAACGTATAGCATGGAGATTACAGTTCACAATACCATGCTGTATACTTGAAAGTTACTATGAGAGTAGAGTTGTAATGTTTTCACCATTAACAGCAAAATAGTAATTATGTGAGGTAATGGACAATACATGCAAGTCTTTAAATCACCACACTGTATACCTTAAAATTACACAATGTCATATCTATCAATTATATCTCAGTAAACCTGCAAAAATAAAAAATTTAAAAAATATATACAAGCACACTCAAAGGAAGATTATGCTGGAAAGTTAATGGGTATAAATTATAAGGGAAAAGGATTACTATAAGATATATTAGAAATAACACTAGCAAAAACCGGTTAGAAGGGCTGGTTTTCAGAAACAATGATCTTAATACGTAAATAAAGACCTACTACAGTCTTTAAAAAAATCTAGAAGTAAGCAGAAAAAATAAACAAGAAAAGAAAACCTGCCTACAGTATTAAGTTTCACTTATAAAATTTGGTACTTCACTAAAGATCAACACTTCTTTTATGAATTTCCAGGTTGGAGAAAAATAAACCTAAAAGTTCTATACAACAGTATTTATTTAATGTATATAAACACATCCTTTTGAAAAGTTATTTGCATACACACTACTTATATAGTGAAGATGCTACACAACTAGTATGCTTAATTATGTTTATTCATCATATATGGGTGGGTGAATATTTTACAGCAGTACCTACTGTGTCCTTTATATATATATATATTTTAAAAACTTTATTTTGGACAGAGGGGAAGAGAGGGAGGAAGAGAGGGAGAGAAACATCAACATGTGGTTGCCTCTCACATGCCCCCACTGGGGACCTGACCTGGCCGATAACCCAGGCATGTGTCCTGACTGGGAATTGAAACAGCGACCCTCCGGTTCGCAGGCCAGCACTCAATCCACTGAGCCACACCAGCCAGGGCCTATGCCCTTTATATGGATCAAAGGTGTCTTTTGTCAATCTGGCTGCCCAAGTGAAAATCTCAATCCTCAGCTCCCTCTTTTTCACCAACCCACTCACCAAAACCAACAGGTTTAATGCATGAAATGTCAATTCCATTCTTCTCTTCATTTACATACATATGCCTTAAGGCCCTTGATATATTCACCCTGCATAACCAGCTGAGGTCCTTATCCTCACACTCTCCCTTCCACAAGAGGCCTGAGGGTGCAGAGGTTGAGCCTGGGCTTACTGTCATCAGGCTTGAATTCAGACTTCAGCTTTGGTACTTACTAGTTTGTTGTTGTTGTTTTTTTAATTTCTAAAAAGGGAATAGTTATACCCATATTCCACAGAGCTACAATTAAAATTACAATTTTAATTAACGTCAGCTTAATGAAGGTAAAGTGGCACAAAGTAAGTGTTCAATAAAAAATATCACCATTATCAATATTTCTCCTTTTCCTCACTGCTGTCAAAATTTTTTAAATGCAAATCTGATCATGTCTCAGTTTTAAAAGACTCAAATGATGCCTGTCTTATATAGGATAAAACTCATCTGAGACATAAACCCTCACAACCTGCTTACCTGTCTGGCCTCATTTCCAGTCATTTTCTCCTTTCAAGAGTAAATCCCCTTTACCGACCACCACTTTCCAAACTTAGCATACTCCTTTGTATCATGGTTCTCCTGTTCCTTTACCTGTGATGAACTTGCAGCTCTTTCCTCATATCGGGTTCCTCATCAAGTCCAGATTCCCATACCATTCCCACTTTGTGGAGCCTTCCAGAGCTCTCCAAGGAAATGGCGGAAGCTGTCCTCTCTTCTGGGCTCCTACTGAACTTCAGATATATCTACCATGTTACACCAGCCATACTGTAATGTTCACATGTTGGTCTATCTCCCTCACTGAAAATGAGAGTTACTTAGAGCCTGCAAATAGTAGGTACACAAGAAATGTTTGTTAAGTGATTTAGGGTTCAGAAACATGAGAGTATTTATAGATTAAAAAGATACATATTTCACAAAAGTGTGATAGTTTTTCTTACTAATGTATACATACATATATTTATAAACATGCACATACACTGAAGTCTACCCCCAAAAGTGCTTGGTTCACAGCGATACAGAGTTTGCTGAATTTTAAAGAAGGTAGTTGGTTTCCTATAAAGGGTTCTTTTCTTGGTGAATTTCTAAAAACTTAGAAGTTGGACCTTCAGTTTCTAAACCTCAGCAATTTAATTTTGACAGCATATCAAAAGTGGATCCATCTCAGTTCTCATTAACCAAGTTTTAGAGTGAATGTGTAAAACCAGAATTGAACTGGTTAACTGCCTTGCAAAGTGAAAATTAGGTTTCCATAAGTAGCATGTTCTCTCCCTAGGTTTAGACCAAATGAAAACTCAGATTATAATTAGAATGTTGTTTCATGTGCATCAATTACAAAAAGGGATTTATACCATATGAATATTGAGTGCCATCAGACTAAGACAGGCAGATGTGCTGCCCTCTACAATGGCCTGCATTTGGCAATGTGGACATGATCCTCAAGTCAGAGGGCCATGGCTACCTTACTTGGTGTCTTGGCTGCACCAGGCTCTTGAGGTCTCCTCTGGCTTTTCTGCTGTTCTATTACATGATGTGATCACCAGCAAGTCTCCCACAATCTTTAATTTCTCTTGTAAATCAAAGACAGCATATGTTTGTTTACCTCACAATCTTTTTGTAAGGATTAAATGGGGTATTAATTAGAAACAAATAAGGAAAGATAATAAAGTACTATAACAATATTAGTCAATGAATGGTGTGGCCTTAATATACTACTACTAGGTAACAAGGAAGACAAAGGAGTATAATCTGTTAGTGTATCTGCAGCAGAAAGCCAAGACCCCTGATACAATTCCTTAAGCATGTGTTATAAAGTGCTACTGCAAGCATATGCCAGATCATTCCTTGTCTCTATACTTTGCTCTGAGGAAACTATTCCAGCAGGCACCTCCCTCCCCCACCATCCATGAACACCTAAGGTTGCCCAAACCACCAGCCCTTGTTTGACATCTTGCTATAGTTAGAAACTTGTCTTGAATTAAAACACTGGGAAAAATTATCACCTTGCTTAACAGAGTTAAAAAATGAGGCTTTAACCTCTTTCATAATTTCAATGAGGATTTTTGAAGAAATATAAAAATATATCCTAAAATTTATATGGAATTTCAAGGGACCCTAAAAAGCCAAAACCATCTTGAAAAAGACAAAAGTTGGAAGTCTCATATATCCTGACTTCAAAACTTACTATGAAGTTCTCATAATCAAAACAGTGTTGGTACTGGCATAAGACAGACACACAGACCAATGGAACTGAATTGAGAGCCTAAAAATAAACCCACACAAATATAGTCAAATGATTTCAACAAATGTGCAAAGACTCAATAAGGAAAGGTTAGTCTTTTCCACAAATGGTAGTGGGAAAATGTAGTATATCCACATGCAAAGTATAGATTTGGACTCCTACCTCATACCATACACAGAAATTAACTCCAAATAGGTAAAATAAATTCAATAGGAAACACAGGGAAAAAAAGCTGTATGATACTGGACTGAGCAACAATTTCTTGGATATGATAACAAAAGCAAAGTCAACAAAAGTAAAAACAGACAAATGAGACGACATCAACATTAAAAACTTTTCTGCACCAAAGGACACAATCCACAATGTCAAAAGCCAACCCATGGTATGTGAGAAAAATATCTGCAACTCATATATGAGATAAGGAGTTAATAACCACAATCTGTAAAAAAAAAATAAATAAAACTTGTACAATTCAGCAACAAAAACCCCAAATTAAAAAATAGACCAAATACCTGAATAGATTTTACTCCAAAGAAGATATAAAAAAGGTAATATGTACATGAAAAGATGTTCAACATCACCAAATCATTAGAGAAATGCAAATCAAAACCACGAGATACCACTTCACACCCATTAGGGTGGTTACTATTAAAAAAAGAAAGAAAAGAAAAGAACAAAGGTTGGGTTTGTTGAGAAACTGAAACCCTTGTGCACTGTTGGCAGGAATATAAAATGGCCAGTCACTACACCAAAAAAACATACAAACCTTTGCCCAGTTAAAAAATGGGCACAGGACCTTAATAGACACTTCTCCAAAGAGGGCATACAGATGGCCAACAGACATAAGAAAAGATGCTCAACATCAGTAATCATCAGAGAAATGCAAATCAAAACCACAATGCGATATTGCATCACACCTGTTAGAATGGCTATCATCAATAAATCAACAAACAAGTGCTGGCCAGGATGTGGAGACAGGGGAACCCTCAGACGCTGTTGGAGGGAATGTGGACTAGTGCAGCCACTGTGGAAAGCAGTATGAAGTTACCTGGAAAAAAATTAAAAACGTAACTATCTTATGATGCAGTAATTGCAATTCTAGGAATTTACCCAAAGAAACCCAAAACACTAATTTGAAAGAATATATACACTCCTATGTTCACTGCAGCATTATTTACAATAGCCAAGATTTGGAAGCAGCCCAAGTATCCATCAGTAGATGAATGTATAAAACAGCTATGATATATTTACACAATAGAATACTACTCAGCCATAAAAAAGAAGAAAATTTCACCCTTTGCAACAGCATGGATAATCTGAGAACACTGTGCTAAGTGAAATTAGCCAGTCAGAAAAAGACAAGTAAAACTGAACTACCAAGCAAAATAGAGACAGACTCATAGATAGAGAGCAGGCTGACAGCTCTGGGGGATGGAGGGACTAAGCAAAAAATAAAAAAGAACTTATGGACAGGGACAACAGAGTGGTGATTGCAGAGAGGATGGAGGGTGGGTGGATGTGGAAGAGGCTATATGGGAATAAATGGTAATGGAAAAATACAATAAAAATAAACTACTCAAAACAATAAAATAAAATGGGGCAGTCATGATGAAAAACAATATAGCAGTACTCAGAAAATAAAAAAAAAAATTGAGTTACCATATAACCCAGTAATTCTACTTCTGGGTATACATCTAAAAGAATTGAAAACAGCAACAGATTTTTTTCTACATCCACATTCATAGCAGTATTATTTATAATAGCCAAAAAGTGGAAGCAACCCAATTGTTTGTCAACATCAACAAACATACAAAGAAATGTTATTCAGCCCTAAGAAGAATGGCAATTCTGGCACAGCTACAACATGGATGAACTTTAAGGACATTATGCTCAGTGAAATAAGCCAGTCATAAGATGACAAATACTGTGTAATTCCATATGAGGTATCCGGAGTAGTCAAATACATAGAGACAGAAAGTAGAACAGCAGCTGGGAAGAGGGAGAAATGGGAAGTTAAAGTTTAATGGGTACAGAGTTTTGTAGATGGTAGCACAACAATGTGAATGTACTTAATACCAATGAACTACAAACACTTAAAAATTTATCTCACCACAATTTACTTAAAAAATGAAACTCCGAGTTGCAAAGTGAGGATAATTAGAAAAGGTTCTAATTCTAATCCATTTCATTTTTCAGATCAAGAAACAATTAAAGTCCCATGAGGAAAAGAGGCAAGAATAGGATCCAGGTATACTAATTCCTAGTATATAGCTTACTATAAAAAATGAACTACAAAAACTAAGTATAATAAGAAGAGACTGAAAGACAGAAGCTAAATGGGACAAAGATAACAAAGTGGGAAGAATCACAGGTGGAAAAAGGATGAGGGGAAAACTCCAAGAACACTGTTAAATAATTTCTGTGTTGATGCTGGAATAGAAGTCTGAAGCTATCAATTTATCTTGTTCCGGGTAGTTCTGAGGTCTGTGGAAATTCCCATATAAGGTAATTGGTTCTTCAAGCTGACATTACAGTTCCCCGTCTACAAAAGAACTAGGCATTTGGAAGAAAAGATTCTTTGGCAATGACATTCATATATATTAAAGGCTGTGGTTTCCATTCTTGATGGTTAGTAGATGTGCCAAGATATTTCATCCCCTGCCCAAATATGGTCTAGCATCTAGTAGTCAACACCACACAGTTTTCCTGTGGTCATTACTGGTGGTGGTGATAGGTCAGTATGAATTTACTGCTCTCCATAAATGGCCCTTCAGTTAGTAATGTCGTTACAGGATATGGTAATGTTTTCATTTTCTTTTAAAGAGCACTCCTGCCTTTTATGTATGGTACCTTTCTTCCATAGAGTTTTCCATTTTAGGTGAAGCTGTTCTCTTGTCCCACTACAATTCCTCCAACTGTTTCAAAGCAGAGCCTCTACCTTTTTTAGGATGAGTGTCACTACCTTTTTCTTAGATCTTTGCAGTCCAACTTGGTAGTCACTAGCCACATGTACCAACTTGAGATGTGGCTAATCCAAATTGAGATATAATTTAAGTATAAATATACATGGGATTTCAAATAGTTCAAAAAAATGCAAAACACCTCAATTTTTAATGTTATTACATGATATGTATATAGTTTGGGCATGATAATAGTTCAGCATATGGAGTTAAATAAAATATACTATGAAAATTTATTTCATCTGTTCCTTTTTGAATGTGGCTATAAGAAAATGTTAAACTACACATATGATGCGGCTCATATTACATGTTTATTGAGAACACCATTCTAAATAATGTAAATAAGCCCCATTTATTGAATAAAAACATGTAGCCCAGAGGGCATTTTGAGGAGGGGGCACTGGAAAAGCAGACAAATACTGTCCAAACTAAGGGGAAAAGGAATCCTTGAATACTTCATTTCTAACTGTGCAGCTCAGGGGAGTGCACCCTGGACTAAAACCCTGGCTCCATCTCTCATTAACCAGGACACACTTCCTCACCCACAGGTTAGTTTCTTCAAATACAATGTGGGCATTATAAGGCTGTATCACAGCTGTCAAGGACTAAAAACAGACGGAAAACATTTCAGTATTTAGCAACAAGTACACTTTCAACAAATGTTCCTCCCCTTTCTTTAAAAAAAAATTTATTTGACGCTATTACAGATATTTCCCATTTTTCCCTCTCTTTTTCTTTTTTTTCTTTCTTTTAAGGTCTTAGGAATGCTGTATACACAGGATTCAGTAGTTGATTTAGTCATCTTAGGGTTAGTCATGGACAGTCTGGATTCCAATTGTCTTTTTTCCTTTCTCTCCACTCTAATTACTTCCACAGAAGTTACCATTATATGGTGATGGCATGTGGGGAGGCTTCTAGGCAAAACCTACTCTTTCCCACAGGTATTATCTATTCCTGTCTGTCTGCCATATTCTTCCCATCTCCTTTCTGCTGACCCATGTATTAGCAAATCATTAAAATTAGCTTCAAAATTCTGACCGGTGCTCATTTTCTCCTCAGTATTGTTATCTATAGCTCATTGCTACTGCCTAAATTTAAATATAACTTTTGTTATAATTTTAGGTATTTCCTGTGTGTACACTTCATTCTCCTAAGATACACACACACACACAAAAATCCTTTATTTCCTCTAGTGTCTCATCAGATATATTATGAATAAAGACCTTTATAACAGTCTTAGAAATAAGTAAAGTAAAATTGAATGATGACTAGGCCAATCAGGAATACAGGGAATGAAAAGGAACTTCTTTGACTAAAAAATCATATCTGACTTGCAGCTGGAGTTTCTTTCTGGCTGGTTTGTCTGTGGAAAATTCACTTTCATGATTTCCTGCCAACTACTGCTAGCAGTGTGCCTGGCTGACAACCCTGAATATTGAATTCCTTCCTTGGATGATACTATTTTCTTATTTTCCATCCAACTTTCCCCAAATATGTGCCATTATTTATTATAAATGCTAACCCTTCTGAAAGTCTAGTTTCAATAAGTGTTCTGTGCATCAATGTAATCTAGCCTGTGGATCACAGGCCACCTTTAGGACCCTTACCACAAGGAGAACAACACCTCTCCTTGTTCAGGAAGGTGGGAATAGAAAGGAAGTACTCGTGCCAATCTCCTCCTTGACATCCCTTTGAAAAAGAGGGAAAATGGTGAGAAAATCAGAGGGTTAGGTAAAAAAGACTTAGTAAAGAAAAGATCAGAGAGAGGGAAGAAGAGTTAAGAATAAAAACAGCAATGGAAAGAGAAGGCCTTTGCAGTAGTAGTCAGGCAGCAGGAAGCCTCAAAGAGGTTCACATCTGTTTGGAAGTGGAAAAAACACCCTGAGATTATCAGGTACTAAATAGAATTTGGTTTCTTCCAACCCTGAGTTATAGTAGTTCTGGTTCTTCTTATTTTTTAAAAATCTTCATCTGAGGATGTTTACTGATTTTCAAAAGAGAGAAAGGGAGAAAGTGAGATAGAGAGAAAGAGGCAGGGAGAGAGAGGTGGGGGGGGGGCAGAGGGAGAGGGAGAGACAGAAAGACAGACACACAGAGAAGGAAACATTGATGTGAAAGAGAAACATCAACAGGTTGCCTCCCATCCACGCGATGTCTGGGAGTGGAACCTGCAACCTAGGTATATGCCCTGATGAAGAATCAAACCTGTAACCTTTTGGTGTGCAGGATGATACTCCAACCAACTGAGCCACCTGACCAAAGCTAGTAGTTCTGGTCTTTAAGAAGATATGCATGAATGGTACAGAGTAAAACAAAAAACAAAGGTAGGAAAAACAGTTTGTTGGTCCCTCAAAAATTAAAAATTACCATATGACTCAGCAATTCCACTTCTAGGTATATATTCCAAAGAATTGAAAGTGAGGACTCAAACACATACTGTTACACAATACCCAACAGTGGAAACACCCAAGTGTCCTTGAACAGAAGGGTAACAAAGCGTGACATATATCATGGAATTGTATTTGTCCATAAAAAGGAAAAAAGTTCTGATACATGCTATAATGTGAATGAACCTCAAAAACATTATGCTAAGTGAAAAAAGCTAGACACAGGTCATATGTTGTATGATTCTACTTATACACTTAAAATAGTTAAAAGGGCAATTTTACAGTACATGTATTTTACCACAATAAGAAACAGGGGGGAAAGGAACATTTGGTGACCACCTAGATTCCACCAAATATCAAGCTAGGATCTTTTTACATATATTGCAATTAATCCTCACTACTAACAGACCACACATCATTGACATTTACAGATAAGAAATCTGTGGCTCAGCTGTTAAATAATTTGTTCAGAATCACGCAAGTAACAGAAAATTTGAACCCAAGCCTGGTAGCTCTAAAACCGATGGTCTTTTAAACTATATCCAAGTGTTTCAAAGACAAAGAGGCTCAAAGAATAAACAAACAAGTGACAAAGGCAGATTTTCCTTACAGATCTGAAACTTAAATTAGTGAGAAGAAAGACTATGAACATCTAAATTCAAAGAACTAAGTGTTCCAACACTTTCCCAGGCTACAAATAAACATCTTTGCAATAGCAGGCTTCCTTTTAGCATAGTTTTTAAGCCCTATCAATGTCTTACTAAGGGAATATCTCCCTCTTCTCTCATCACCACACCCAGAATATTCAGTAAAACTTATTTTTCAATTTTTCATTTTCTATATATATCCTATTCCAAACTTTCATCTGGGGTGTTAAGAGTATCCATCCCACCCCCACCAATACCATCATATACTTGTAGCAATGCCTCATATATAAAATATTTTCCTATACATCACATCATTTAATTCAATCAACCACTTTGTAGGACATCAACTACCCCATTCTCTAGACTGATAAACTAAGCCCCAGAAATGACACACTAACTCAGAGCTAAAATCCAAGCTAGTATATAGGCAATTATACATATATGTACATCCAATACACATCTTTCTTCTAAGAATGAATGGACTAGTCAATACATTAGTAAGAACTTTTAGGTAAGACCCAATTCAAAATCACTGTAAGTCCTCTGCATTAAAGAAAAAAGGACTAAAAACAATTTTAAAACATTTATTGACGTATAGTTAACACAAGTTCAAGTTCCTTTAAAGGCTTTTTTTTCCCTCTCTCTCTAGATATTCTTGGAACTGTTGACATCAAGAAATTGTCAATGGGACTAAGTCTCCATTCCACTTTTCTGATATGGCTAAGGTTCAAGCCCCCAACGCATCACTTTATTAAGATTTCATTTGCATAATGTTCTCATATCTGGTCCCATCACCATTTCTCAGTAATCTTTGTATCCTCAGAACCTAGCACAGTGCTTAGCAAGGAGCAAACAAGTCAAATGTTGACTGAATGAAGCAACTGTTGACAAAGGCTTTAATATGGTACTGCAATCTCCACTCTCTGGTCCTTCCAGTCCATCCTCTATACAGCAGTGTTATTTATTATCACTTCACTGCAAAATGGCTCCAAAAAGTTTTATGGCATTCAAGACCAGTACTCCAAGTATATCCTATAACTCTCATCCCTCAAACACATCTTACATCCTATAGCACATTAGATGCCTTTTGAATTTTTCACTCATTCAACACCCATTTATTGGGCACTTGGTGCTCTAGGCTTGGGGGAGACAGAGGGAACAATGAAGACAAAGTCCCTGCTTCAAGAATCTTAACAGTCTAGTGAGAAAGGGCAGAAAAAAGGAGCATCTGAAATACAGGCTGAGGGTAAGGTGCAAATCAAGTATGCACTGTAGACCAGAATAAGGACTCTAGGTTTCATTCTTGGTGAAATGAAATAAAACCAACGTATAAACCTTTGCTCAATCTGTCGCCAACACAATGTAGAACACTCTTTCCCATCATTTTTAAAAACTGAAATGTACTCTTCCTTCAAAATCCAACTCAAAATCACTAAATGTTGCCATCCCTGAGAATTATAGGCGTTCCTTTCGTTTATTCCCCCAAACTTGACAGTATTCGCCTTTTTATTGATTTGAAAGCCCAAATTAAAGTGATAATCCTCTTACCATTTTATTTCTTGTTCCTGAAGAAAACCCCCCAAAAACTCTTCCCCTAATCACTATAACTGTTCCATAATTCATGATTATGTGTTTACATATAAAACATATAAAATATATAATATATATAAAATCAGAGCTTTCCTTATGCATCACCACATTCTGTATCACAAGTATATCACTCTCAAGCTTATCATGTTTTTGGACATTAACTATAAATAAATACATTGTGTTTTCATAAATACACTAAATGTCTAAGGAAACTCACTATGTATAGCAAATCATGTGTAAGGCAAACAATCCTGTTGGGGTGGATAATCATTTCTTAATAAATGTTTTACATATGTAGATTTGGTGCACTAAGCCTGGTTTTTAAACAAAGTTATAGGTTAATAAATAAGAGAAACTTCTCAACTAGTTGCTTTTTTCCCACCATGGCAAGACAAAAGTTCACTAACCGTAGTGTGGAACAGTATATGACTGTTCATTTGTTTTAAGACTGTAGGCAGAATTTAGGTTAAAAAGATTTAATGTAATAAAATACCAAAAAATGTTACTAAGGTCTTTTATAGTGTAAGTTCTGCAGGACCATTATTTGTATGTCACTAAATATTATCAAGATTGTTAATGTTTTCTTGCAAGCACAGGATTATAATCTGTCTTCCACACCCAATTTTTGCTTTGAAACCAATAAAAGATGAAGTTGTTTTTACACATGTTCAATAATTAAATATATGTCCACAGGAAGCAAGACCCACAACCATTACTCTCTGCAGCAGGGAGGAGAAAAATTTTAATGAGCATGGCCAGAAGCTACTGTAGCTTACCCAAGAAACTTTCTGTTATTGTATATGCTAGTTTAGACAGTATCTTAGATTTGCTTTTCAATAACTGAGAAAGATAGTTCAAAGGGAAAACAAATCTAGAACTACAGTAATCAGCATTTGACTTTTCTAGGCCATCATGTCCATTTCTCCTCTCAAACTTCTACTCCTCCATTTCAGTCACTTTGCACACACGGCCCTACCTCAGCAGAAGCAAGCTGATATTCCAAACACTCACCTGATGTGCTTCCATGCTCCCTTCCTCTTAACTGAAGGAAAAAGAATCTCCTTTCTGTTATTTTAGCTCCTGTTTTCACTCATTTATTAGGACTTGAGAAACCAGTTTCGCATCATAGTGAATTATCTTTAAAAGCTTCTGCTTCCTATTCTGTATAGTACTTTCTCATCTTAACTTTGCATTTGTTCCCCTGAACTATTTTAACCCAATGAAACCAAGCTGAGGTTTTCCTCTGCATTCAGTAAAATCATGTGACATGGTGTTTTACATGATAACCCCACAATTCTGAAGCAATAATACAACCACCACTAAATGTCGTAACTCACATCCTGTTGAGTTATTTTATACACTTTACTAAATTAAGAAATTCATCCATAAACTTATTGAAAGCATGTGTAATATACAAAAAATACTTAGAAAAATAAATAACCAATCAGCATAGAAAGAGGTGAATTTTCATAAACAGATAGCTTCCACCCTTCTAGATCTTGACATTACCTACATGTTTGAATTAGCAGAGCTTCTTTTAAGTCTCCTCTGAGTGCTTTACAACTTCAGTGTCAAGCAGTCTTTATTTTACCTTCCTGATAGCAAAACCTAGTTTAGACACTGGCAGGCCAAGCTGTCTCTGGCTGAGGAGTGCAAACAGTTCCTTCTGTCTCAGGTATCCTTGACAAACCCAGTGCAGAGAGCAAGCAAGGACAATGCTGCTGAGGTCTCATACATCTGACTGAACCACCACCAACTCCTCAGCACCAAGTTTCCACTGAAGAATAATAGGGAATCTTTGGTTGAGATGGAGAAACTTGGAAACAATTAATGTTGCCTTCCTTTTCCATGTACGGAGGCTTCTTTGCTCTGACTTACTCAAGAATACTACAAAAAAGTTCCTTAAGAAATTACTTTATTATATTGCAGTCATTTTCAGGATGATAACAGCATTTCTAGTATATAGGACCTGAGGTTAACCTTTAAAAACAAGAAAATAACTCAATACCTTTGCTTGTTATACCAACACCAGAGACTGGGTACCAGCAGCATTTAGAGATTGTGACAGTGGAAGAGTAGAACTGAAAGGCACTTGGGAGGCCACCTATTTTACAAGGAGGGGATTTAGTGCCTGAACAGATGAAAGAGCTCATCTAAGACAAGCAAAAGGCAGAGTGAGTTCTAAAACTCAAGGCTCTATCCAGCACTCCAAAACAGGGGCATACCTGAGAGAATTCACTTTCGTTGTTGCTATAAAACCAAACCTTCACAGAGTTGCACCCCCTACTCACCCAGTGCTGGGGGAGAAAGGCCACTGAGCCATATGCCTACAGTGGCAGCCACTAGACCCTTGTCTGCTGCAGGGAGCCTCACGCAATGTGGACTAGGTGCATACCTAGAAAACATCAAAGCTGGAAACAGGAGATTTCCAATTCCGTGAAGATCTCAGACAAATTAAAGAATGCAAATAAATACATTCTAAATAGTTACAATCTGGAAGATTACTTCCCTAGACTCTTATTGTCAGATGGTTATCAATATTTTTATCTCTGATATTTCGATTCATAAAGAACAAAACTCACTTTTCCACTCAACTCTCCTTGGTGGAGAAGATGGATATAAAAGAGGAAAAAGCAACATAGCTGTGGGATCCAAGATGGTGAAGAGTAGGTGGATGCTATACTCACCTCCTCCCAGGACCAAACTGCGATTACAACTAAAATATGGAGCAATCAGCCTGAATAACCAACTGAAGACTAGCCAAAGAGAAGTCGTATTAACCACAGATTTACAGGAGAAACCACATCGACACTGGTAGGAAGGATGGCGATGCAAAAAGGGCTAGTTCCACTCCCAAAGGTTGTGGGTGAGATTCCAGAGGGATATATCACCTGTGGGGTGTTGCCCCTAAGAATGGTGAGGTCTAAACCTCAAGCTGTGTTCCCTAGCCCAGAACATCAGAGCCAGGAAGAGGCACCTACATAAGGTCCAGCTGTGAAAAGCAGCAGGGTTTCTGTCTACCAAAGAATGATGGCTAGAGATACAGGTACCCCTCTTAAATGGCCAGCACACAAATTTCATTTGTAGCTACTCACCCTGGGCTCTGGCAGAGGGATGGCAAAGCTCTTTGGGGAGAGAGCTGAAGGAAGAGCCACCACAATCTCTGTGCCGAGTCATTCTCCCACACAGCACATGACATCTTTCTTGGGTGGAGCACTCCCCTCTGTGTAGCATCAGCCTAGAGGAATGCAATAGTCCATCCTCTGGAATCCCTCTTATCCCAGTCTGTGCAGCTTATACCCTGCTGAGGAGTATAGAAAGAGGCTCTTTTAGTGACTGAGCCTAATGGGCACCCGCAGGTGGAGGCAGATCTTAGGGTGCCTTGGGACATTTGTTAAACTGCCCCAAGGCCCAGTACTGGTAAAAGTCAGACTTGGTGAGGCAGCCTGGTCCTTCCTGGGCAAACTCAAGCCTAGCAGAAGCATCTACAAACTGTGGATCATTGATAGCTCCCAAATGGTTGTCCACGGCCAGTGATAGGAAGTGTTAGAGTCTCTCTCAAGAGGCCCAGAACCAACATACCCAGTGGCCAGCTTCACACAACAATAGAACAGAATTCGCTTAGCTTTACTAGCAGCATATCCAATGGGAGATCTTGGCAAGCACCAAACTCTGCAAAGGAGAATTCTGTGTCATATGATCAGACCTGCATAGCAGCTCATATACTGTGGTCAGGGTTGAGCTTCATAGTCAGCCAGTCTGAGGGTGAATCCCATGTACAAATGGGCCAATAGCAATCAAGACTGAATTACAAATGGAAGGCCCACATAAACCACACAAGAGACATTCCTAAAGCACTCAGCTCAGCTGCTCAAGGACAATGTACCACTGGGTCCCAAGGACATTTACTCTATAAGGACATCCAACAAAGACCAGGAATCAACGCAGAACCATCTAGTACAAAGAAACAATCACAAATAGACAGTCTAAACAGAAAAAGAAAAGGCCCCAAATGAAAGAACATGAGAAATCTCCAGAAAAAGAGCTAAATGAAATAAATTCAAACAATTTATCAGAGCTAGTGTTCAAAGTAATGGTTATAAGGATGCTCAACAGCACATAGAAACCATAAAAAAGGACCTGTCAAAAATAAAGAATGTAATATCTGAAATAAAAAACACACTGGAAGGAAAACAGGGTTGATTGGATGAACCTAAGGATCAAACCAGAGACTTGAAAGACAAGATAGAAAAAAACAAAACAAAACACCAAATCAGAGCAGCAAAGAGAAAAAAACAATTTTAAGTGAAGGTAATATAAGGGACCTTTGGGACAACATGAAGCATAAAAACCCAGGGTTGCTGCACAGGGAAATAAGGACTCAAACACTCTGACGGAAAATACCTGTGGGGGTTGAGGTGGCAGTGGAAGAAACTCCCAGAGAGTTCACTGGAGAGACCCACAGGGTTCTAGAACGTACACAAAACCACCCGCCCGGGAATCAGCATCAGAAGGGCCCAGTTTGATTGAGGGTAGTGGGGGAAGTGATTGAAAACCGGCAGAGAGTAGAACAAGCGTCACTGTTCCCTCCTGGACCCTCCCTGACATACAGTGTCACAACTCAGGAGCGTGGCTGCCCTGCCCTGGTGAATGCTTAAGGCTCCACCCCTTACTACATAACAGCTGCGCTGAGACAAACAACAACAACAACAAAAAACAATGGCCCAAATGAAAGAACACATCACAGCTCCAGAAAAAATACAACTAAGTGACGAAGAGATGGCTAACTTATCAGATACACAGTTTAAAACACTGGTAATCTGGATGCTCACAGAATTAATTGAGCATGGTCACAAAATAGAGGAAAAATGAAAGCTATGCAAAATAAAGGAAAAATGAAGGTTATGCCAAGTGAAATAAAGAAAAATATACAGGAAACCAATAGGGATGGGAAGGAAACCAGGACTCAAATCAACGGTGTGGACCAAAAGGAAGAAAGAAACATCCAGAAAAGAATGAAGAAACAAGAATTCAAAAAAATGAGGAGAGGCTAAGGAAACTCCAGGACATCTTTAAACATTTAAACATTCCAACATCCAAATTAGGGGTACCAGAAGGGGAAAAGGAAAAGCAACAAGTACAAAAGTTATTTGAAAAAATAAAGGAGATCTTCCCCAATCTGGCAAAGGAAACAGACTTCCAGGAAGTCCAGGAAGCTCAGAGTCCCAATGAAGTTGGACCCAAGGAGGAACACATCAAGGCACATCATCATTACATTACCCAAGATTAAAATGAAGGAGAGGATCCTAGAAACAGCAAGAGAAAAGGAGACAGTTATCTAAAAAGGAGTTCCCATCTGACTGTCAGCTGATTTCCCAAAAGAGACCTTGCAGGCAAGAAGGGGTTGGAAAGAAGTATTCCAAGTCATGAAAGGCAAAGACCTATATCCAAGATTGCTCTATCCAGCTAAGCTTTCATTTAGAATGGAAGGGCAGATAAAGTGCTTCTCAGATAAGGTCAAGTTCAAGGAGTTCATCATCACTAAGCCCTTATTATATGAAATGTTAAAGGGATTTATCTGAGAAAAAGAAGATAAAAAACATGTACAGTAAAATGACAGCAAACTCACAATTATTAACAACCACACCTAAAACAACAACAAAAGCAAACAACTAGAACAGGAACAGAACCACAGAAATGGAGATCACATGGAGGGTTAGCAACAGGGGAGTGGGAGGAGGAGAGAGGGAGAAAAGGTACAGAGAATAAGTAGCATAGATGGTAGGTAGAAAATAGATAGGGGGAGGGTAAGAATAGTATGGGAAATGTAGAAGCTAAAGAACTTATGACACATGGACATGAACTGAAGGGGGGGAATGTGGGTGGGAGGGAGTAGGTAGGGTGGAGGGGGTAAAGGGGTAAAATGGGACAACTGTAATAGCATAACCAATAAAATATATATATAAAAAAGAAAAAAAAAGAAAATACTTGCACAGTATTACTGCAATTATGTATAGTTGAAATAACCCTTCAAGTATAATTTAATAACATATCTCATTAGCATTTACTCACATATTTTATGAGTATTTAAGAAGCATACTACACTAAACCCAAAAACCCATGTTTACCAAATAAAATATACTGCATCATTATTTATTCATTTGATAAGTATTTACTGTGCAATGCATTATTATATGAGCATGGGAAACACAGGTTTCCTAAAAAGTATAGCTATTTCTAGGACATTGCTATCTATTTAGGACTTAACCTCTACCAAAGTTTATCTAAAAACTCCAACCATTTGTTTAGCTAATCTCTAGCAATGGTTCCTCCTGGAAAGCATGATTAAGCCTGACTTAGCAAGAGAAAACTTCATTTCTAAACAGTTCCCAAGCCTTGTATCCTTGGAGTTATCATCTCCATCTTAATCAAGCTATGTTTGCTGCAGACTTCACATTCCAGAACCTATCACCACTACTTCCTTCACAGAAAGTGCTCTAAATAATCAAACATATTACCAGAAAGAGATGTGAGTGTTTCTTTAAGTCTGGTCTCACGGTCCCAAGATGACCCGTGTGGGGAAAAAATAGACTTCTGAAAGTCTGAAGAATCACTGGCATTTTTTTTTTGTCTTTTACCAAATTCAGCAGAGTTATACACTGAAATTAAACATCACTTTCTACACTTCACCAATGCCTCTTGTCATTAGCAGTAACACCCCCAAAGGGAAAAGTACTGGGAAATCCAGCTCTAAAATAGAGTAACAAAAATAACATAGCTTTCGTGCAACTATATAATTTCAATGCACTCATGGTTCAAACATTCCATTACAAAACATAAATATATTGTCTTAAAAAGGTATCTGCAGATATTTCATGCTTTGTATAGAGCTGGCAAATGCCCAAAAGACCAAAAATGCTCTCATTTCCTGATTTGGGTTAGCCAACTTTAAAAAACAGACAAACAAAATACACATTCAGTCCAAATGTACTTGAACAATAATAAAAAATAAATAAAATTTTAAAACATACACACACATTAAGTCCAGAAACATCATTAAATGATTTCAAACATTAGTCTTGCATTCATCTCAAAGTAACATCATTGTAATTCTGGTCCATCTTATGAAACAGATAACCTAGTTTCTTATACATGCATCTTTAAAAAACTTTAAACACATTTTTCATCATTACCCTCAATCATGTAAGTATGTTTGACCACCTATATGGGTTAAGAGCTAACAGAACTTTCTAGATGTAATGGGGCTAATCAAAAGGTTTTACTTTCTCAGGCTCATTTTAAAAAAGAGAAAACTAGCCATGGCTGGGTTGCCCAGTTGGTCAGAGTGCCATCCCAATACACAAAGGTTGCAAGTTCAATCCCTGGTCAGGGCACATAAAAAGGGAAATTTAGTCTCCAGCTATGCTTATAAAGGTTTCATGGCTTTTACAAGTATATAGCTACCCATACTCCTAGAACAAAAGGCTAAGCATTTAGTAGATGAATTACTCCATCTCAAGATTCTAATAAAGACTACTCTTTATTTCCTAAAACATGCTTCACTATGACAAAATCTACATTATATTCCAAAGAAAAACTATTCTGACAGCAATCCACTAAAACTCGAGGGATGAGTGTATTTTCATGTTGGCATCATCTTAACCTGTGATATTTTGGACATTTATCCACACATTCTCTGAATAAAAAAATTTGAAAGTAGTGAATAATTGTTTTGTTCTAAAATTTCCCATTAGAAACACGGACAGAGGTATTCGACTCAATCAGGCTAAATTTTAACCATACTCATATGCTTTATGTTTCTAAGATACCCAAAGAATAAATCTAAGGTGGATAGACAGCATAACTCCAAGTGCCAAGGTCCCTTCTTTAATTATAGGCTTAGCCCATGCCATTTTTACTTGACTGCTTCTGCAATTGTCTCTGTGAGCCAAGGACTGAGAGAAGAACTATGAGAGGGTGTCCAACCACTTGGAGCCAAGCAGGTCAAGCTAACCCTTGCTGAAGATTCTCTCACCATCGTGTTCTAAGGATTTGAAAAGAGAGACTCCCAAACTCAAGAATTCCAACTCTCCACCACACCATCCTTCAGTGATGAAATGTAGAACACTGACAATTCCCACAAAAGTCCCAGTGGTCGTCCACCGCCCTGGAATATGACTTGGCCTACTTCCCAGCAACTTAAAGTCCAACTACATTATCAGTAAGTGTGGAAGCACACTGGTCTTGCGATGAAGTCAGTCTAAATGGCACTTTCTAATTCCTGGGGTAAGGAAAAAACTTTACTCAAATTTTTTAAAATTTGACTTTAGGACTTCCAGTCAAGATGGAGGTGTAAATAGACACACTTCACCTCCTCACACAACCACAAAAAGAGTTACAATTAAATCTCAAAACAACACCCAGAAATGTCCGAAAATCAAACTGTATGGAAGTCCGACAACCAAAGATTTAAAGAAACTACAATCATTCAGATGAGTAGGAGGGGCAGAGTCACAGAGACCAGCTGAGAGGTGAGGAGATGGTATATGGTGTGGAGAGGTGGCTACAGTAGAGATGGTGAAACAGGCATGGGTGGGCTCACATTCACATGTGGTGGATAAAAATCAGGAGAGATACCTTGGGAGCAAAAGATCCCAGCCCCAGTCCAGAATGCATAGCCCAGGGTTCCAATGTCAGTAAGATAAACCTCCATAACTTCCAGCTATAAAAACCAGTGGGGGGTGGGACAGCTGAATAAACAGCAGGACTTTCAGGAAACTTCACTTAAGGGGTCCTCAAGTGTCTTAAAACGTACACAAAACTACCCACTCTGAGATTCAACACCACAGCAACAGCTAGAAGGGCACCAGTCTCATACAGGGAGTGGGGCAAGTAACTACTAGAAATGGGGAAAGTGCTAGGCAAACCTCCAGCCAACCAGCAGCACAGTCCCCTCTCTAAGCCCTCACCCCACATAGAGTCACAAAGCAGTGAAGTGGGTTGCCTCACCCTGGCAATTACCTACGGTTCCTCCCCACACAATTTACAGGTGCCTTTCACAGGAAGTCTAAGCAGCTCTACCTAATATACAGAAACAAACACAGGAAGGATGCCAAATTGAGGAGGCAAAGAAACATGGCCCAAATGAAAGAACAGAACAAAACCCCAGAAAAAGAACTAAACGAAACAGACATAGCCAACCTATCACAAAGCAGAGTTCAAAACACTGGTGATCAAGGTGCTCAAAGAACTCAATGAGTATGGCAACAACATAAAGAAAGAAATGAAGGTTACACTAAGTGAAATAAAGAAAAATCCACAGGGAACCAGCAGTGAAGAGAAGGAAGATGGGATTCAGACCAACAATTTGGAACATAAGGAAGAAATCAACAAGGATAGCATAAGGAGACTAGGACACCTCCAACTGTGCCAACATCCAAATAAGAGGGATGCCAGGAGAAGAAGAGCAAGAAATTAAAAACTTGTTTGAAAAAACAATGAAAGAAAACTTCCCTAATTTAGTGAAGGTAATAGACACACTAGTCCAGTTAGGACAGAGAATCCCAAACAAGTTGGACCCAAAGAGGACCACACCAAGACACATCATAATTAAAATGCCAAAGTGAAAGACAAAAAGAAAATCTTAAAAGCAGCAAAAGAAAAGTAGAGAGTTACCTACAAAGGCGTTCCCATAAGACTATCAGCTGATTTCTCAAAAGAAACCTTGCAGGCAAGAGGGGACTGGAAAGTATTCAAAGTGATGAAAGGCAAGGACCTACAACCTAAATTACTCTATCCAGCAAAGCGATCATTTAGAATGGAAGGACAGATAAAGCTCATCATCACCAAGCCATTATTACCTGAAATGTTAAAGGGACTTATTTAAGAAAAAGATGATGATCAAAACTATGAACATTAAAAAAGCAACAAATCCACAACTATCAACAACTGAATCTAAACAACCAATCAACCAAACAAAGCAAACAAACAGAACAGGAACAGAATCATAGGCATGGAGATCATTTGGAGGGTTATCAGCTGGGAGGGGGAAGGAGGAGAATACGGGAAAAGGTGCAGGGATTAAGAAGCATAATTGGTAGGTACAAAATAGACGGGGATGTTAAGAATAGTATAGGAAATGGAGAAGCCAAAGAACTTATATGCATGACCCATGGACATGAACTAAGGGGGCAAGACTGCTAGAGGGAAAGCGGTACCAGGCAGAGGGCAGTAAAGGAGGAAAAATCAGGACAAGTGTAATACCATAATTAGTAAAGTATACTTTAAAAAAATGTAACTTCAATACACAAGTCCATCATCCTATCTTCTTATCATGGAATGAAAACAACTTTAAATCAGTCATTTCATTTCCTCAGTCATATGGACACAACTATGGTCAGGAAGGAAACTGCAAAACAAAAAGATTAAATTCATTCTGGTTGGTGTCACTCAATGGACTGAGTGCTGGCCTGTGAACCAAAAAGTCGCCAGTTCAATCCCCAGTCAGGGCACATGCCTGGGTTGCGGGCTAGGTCCCCAGTTGGGGGTGCACAACAGGCAACTGATTGATGTCACTTGCACATCAATATTTCTCTCCCTCCCTCCCCCTCTCTCAAAATGTACATTTAATTTTAAAAAAAGATTAAGTTCTAGTTTGAATACAAGCATCATGAAGGAAATTTTGTTTTCCATTTAAAAAATGGACATTATTATATCCAAATGAGTTGTGGGTGCTCTATAAGCAACTTATTTACTCTTCAGACGTTTTGTTTCATATCCTTCATTGAACATTTCAAACTCTACGTGATATTTAATATGGAACTATTTATATAACTTCCTTAAAAAGGGAGTCACCCAAATTACAGACAGCTTTGCTAAGTAATGAAGAGCTGAGGCTATGCTAGTTCAGCTATATAGGGCATTAACTACTATAAATATATAGTAGTTAACAATACAGTTAACTACTGTATTTTGCCATGCATAATGCACACCCATGTTTTGGCCCAAATTTTCAGGGAAAAAAATCTCTCATTTTAATTTTTTTAAAGATTTTTTTTATTTATTAATTTTTAGAGAGGGAAGGGAGGGCGAGAGAGAGAGAGAGAGAGAGAGAGAAATATCAATGTGAGGTTGCTGGGGGTCATGGCCTGCAACCCAGGCAAGTACCCTGACTGGGAATCGAACCTGCGACACTTTGGTTCGCAGTCCATGCTCAATCCGCTGAGCTACACCAGCCAGGCTCATTTTAATTTTTTAATTCAATTATTTATTTATATTTAGATGCTTGTTTTTTGTTTATAATTTTAGCATTTATTTTTCAACATATTATGGTACAAGAAATTTTATGTAACAAATATTATAAAGCGTAAGAACAGACACAAGGTATTTCAGGTACTATCCATGTATAATGTGCATCCTTATTTTTCCCTTAAAAATTTGGTCAAAAAAGTGCACATTATACATGGCAAAATACAGTACATCCTTTGATGTCATGGCAATTGGCCAATAACAGGGATCCCTATATGTGAGCAGGAAATTGTCCACACACTCAACTGGGCTTCTGTGAAGGAGCACATGCCACCATAACCAGAGGGGCTCGTAACACAAGAGCACCATACTCTCAAAGAGTAGGGAGGCAGCCTGAGAGTGAGGGAAAAACACTGGTCCAAACTAGAAAATGAGATCTAAACAATGTATTTTTCTGAGAGCAGACCCTATGTCCAGTATTACACAAAAGTGTTATGTAATAAGGCAACACATATTTTTTAAGTAGGAGATTGGACAGAATTTTTTGACCATTTGTAATCTGTTGTTGTACTAGTGGGTTATTAAATAGTCAATGAAGGGAAGCTTCTCTTTTTAAAAGTATTGTAGTTCGAGAGAGATGGGGGATGGGTGGAAGAGAGTATGGGAAGATAAATGGTAATGGAAAAAATACAATTAAAAAGATGTGAAAAAGTCCAGCTGGTGTAGCCCATTTGGTTGGACATCATCCCACAAAGGGGAAGGTCACCAGTTCAAATCCCACTTGGGCACATGCTTAGGCTGCAGGTTTGGTCCCCAGACAGGAGGCAACCAATTGATGTTTCTCCCTCACATTGATGTTTTTCTCCCTTTCTCCCTCCCTTCCTCTCTCTCTAAAATAATTAATTAATTAAACAGTTTGTAAATTAAAAATGTAAAAAAAATTAAGGACAATTTAAAAATAAAAATGTTGCAGCTAAAATATGAAACGTCTTCAACAAAAAAATTAGAGTATTTCCATTTTGCAACCCCCTAATGAATTAATGATCTAGATTGAAAGTCTGCAAAATATGGCCCACACGTAAATTTGACCTGTTACCTATTTTTGCATGGCCTGTAAGATTTGATACTCTTACATTTTCAAATTTATTAAGGAATTCTTCATTTTTCCATTTTTAATAAGAACATATGAGCAAATACATAGAAAGCTTAATGTACTAGGCACTGTTTCATATGTTTTACATAGTAACTTTAGCTTGCTAACAACCATAAGATGGGTACTATTATCTTCATTTTACAGAAAGGCAGAGAGAATTTAGGCAATTACCAACAGATTAAGAAACTAAGATATGAGCACAGGCAGTTTAGTTTGAGTCAATGCTCTTCATCTTATATGCTGTGTCCCATCTATAGTATCTACTCAGTGATATATCTGGCTCTTTTCATTTCAGTAAAGCAGAACTGGTAAAGGAACATTAACCCCAATGGGCCTGGCACTTATCCAGACAGTCAATTACTAGAATTCATGCTGCAGCTTCTCCCTGTGTCAGCTTTGTACCCTTTAAAATTTCCAAATCTCAAATTCTAAACATGACAATATGGATATTCATATTTACCGTAATTCATACACTTACTTATTGAGCACCTAATATGTGTCAGGCATTGTTGCTAGGTCTTGGAACATGAAGGTGAATGGGTAAATCATTTCTATGATGAAAGTCAGAACCTAAAGTAGACATATGGGGAAATAACCCCTTAAACATGATGTGTTTTATGTCATGGGAATTACTGTGTATTAGGGAAGAGGGGAAATGAGTGTGCATTTCTATGGGTGAGCAAGAAGGGAATGTAATATCAGGGAAAACATCACAGAAAAAATGAATCTTGAAATGAATCTTGAAACATGATAAATTCTTGACAGGGCACAAATAGATAGGGAAAGAGCATGTAAAAACATGAAGAAACAAAGGAAACAGATACCTCCTAATTTCAAGCAGTTCTAAAAATGCAGAACACACAACTTGTGGGTAGTTAGGGGTGGGGTGGATGAATCACCACCACCCATGAAGCTGGAAAGGAAAGGTCGAGGACAAAACAAAAAACGTGTTATAAATCACAAAGCACTGCACAAACAGACAATAGTATTAGGTTGGACAAAAAGTCTGATTAGTTTTTTTCTGTAAAATAAAAGACACATTTTTCATTTTCACCAATAACTTTATTGATTTGGACATTATGTCAGCTATCTGCAGCTATTAGCTTCTAATGGACAGAGGTCAGGGGTGCTGCTAAACATCTTCCAGTGCATAAGACAGCCCCACAGCAAGGAATTATTTGGTCAAAATGTCAATAGTACCGAACTTCACAAACCACTTTTGACACATTGGATCAGTCACAACAGCCTCTCCATACACTGCACAAATCTTTTTTTGCACTTCAGTTGTTATTTTACCTTTCCTGAAGTAATAAAGCATAATATGCCAAAAATGTTGTGTATTTTCTTCCATTTTCAATATTAAAACGGCTGCACAAAAATTCCTCCATTTTTGTGTTTTTTTAAATGCACGCTGATATGACAGCTATCACAATACAATCTAACAAAATTGTTTCAAATGAAGTTAAAGACAATTAAGCACTACTACAGCCATCTTACAGGAAAAAACTAAACAAACTTTTTGGCCAGCCCAGTATTTAAGATAATCATCATTTAAATATTATCATTTCTGACCATCTGCTTCCTTAGCCCATGCAACACCAGCACATTCACACTCTGAAAAACCACAGAATCTGGGAGCCTTGCAAACACATCAGAAATTCTGAAAAGATTATTCCGATGCTCTGCTCCAGAAGCACCTGAGGTGGAATTATAATTTCCTTACACTTTTCCATCTAAAAATTTCAAATTTCAAACACTCTAGTTCTCAATTAGCTGCTTCACATCTTGAAAAGCCAGAAAAGACAAGCTTAGAGACATCTGAGAGATCTAATGTGTCCTTAAAAAAAGACTTTTTGGCCATTCCTTTTAGAAATGTGAGGGTTCAATGCAGGGAGTCTGGATTACTCAGATAATTGCTTCAATTTTCTTTTTCACTCTGCTTTTGGTCAGTGAGGCAGGAAATAAACAGCACCATAATTTAATTCAAGTGTCCTACAAACACATGTATTCTCCCTACCCTAATTCACTCTCCATTTCATTCTTGGAGAATTTCAGTGAAAATTAGGGATATACACTGTTTGAAAAAATTAGTGGTGTAAAAAGTGTGTTGAATTTTCAAAGGAGCACAAGTGGGCAGAAGATGGCTGCTGCCCTTTTAGGCAAATACGAATTTTTTTAAATTAAATGTTTTCAAAATATCATAGACTCACATACAGTTCTAACAAACAATACAGAGAGAGTCCATGTACACTTTACCCAGTTTCTTCCAATGGTAACATCTTACAAAACTGTAGTACAAGATTACACCCATGATACAGACATGGTACAGTGAAGATACAAAACATTCTACCAACACCAGGATTCCTTATGTTATTTCAGATCAAATCTTACTTTCCTCCCACTCTCACCCTTTATTAACTCCAAGCAATCAATGACGTTTTACATCTAATTTTGTCATTTAGAAAATATTATATAAATTGAACCACATCATACCTTTTAAGATGGGTTCTATTATTTTTTATGCAATATAATGCCTTTGAGGTCCATCCAAGTTGTTGCAAATATTAACAGTTTGTTCCTTATTATTGCTGAATTCCATACAGATGTACTACATTTTATCCACTTAACACTGACGGACATCTGGGCTTTCTCTAGTATTTGCATATTAAGAATAAGGTTACTTTCTGAATGTTAAACCAATCTTGCATACCTGAGATAAATCCACCTTGGTCATGATGCATAATTCTATTTATACTTTTCTGGATTCAATCTGCTAATGTTTTGTTGAGAATTTTTACATATATGTTCATGAGCAATATTGCTCTGTAGTTACCTTTTCCTATAATACCTTTGGTTTTAGTAAAGCTAATCTAATAGGGAAATTTTCCAGCCATCATTTCCTCTAGGACATTTTTATCCTACCCTCTTTCTCCTTTCCTTTTAGCTTTCCAATGACACAAACATTAGCACTTTTGTTCTAGTTCTATAGTAACCCGAGGCTTTGTTCTTTTTTTCCCCATAGTCTATTCTCTCTGTTGCTCACATTGGGTAATTTCTATTATTTATCTTCCAGTTCACTGATTTTTTCCTCCAATGCCTCCAGCCAAACCTATCCACTGTTGACCCCATGCACTGGACTTTTTATTTTGCTCATTTTTTCAGGTATAGATTTTTCATTTGGATCTTCCTTAGATCTTCTATTTCATTGCTGAGGCTTTATATTTCTTTATTTGTTTCAAGTATCTTCACAATTGAAAACTTAAGTATTTTTATCACGACTACTTTAAAACCTCTGTCAGCCCTGGGTGGTGTGGCTCAGGAAGGTTGCTGGTTTGATTCCCTGTCATATGCCCAAGTTGCATGCCAGCTGTCCCGTTGGATGTGTAAGAGGCAACTGATCAATGTTTCTCTTCCACGTTTCTCTCCCTCTCCCTTTCTCCTTCCCTTCCACTCTCTCTAAAAATAAATAAAATCTTAAAAAAAAAACCCAAAAACCTTCCTCAGATAATTCTAACATTTCTGTCATCTTGGTGCTGGTTATCTATTGTCTTTTTTCATTCACCTTAAGATCTTTCCAGTTCCTGTTATAACAGATGATATTCCAATAACACGTGAACATTTTCACATTGTGTGTGAGAAGGGATCATATCTGAACTTTGTTTTAACTACTTGCTTTCTCTGGCAAGGGACCTCCCTCATTACTGCCAGATGGAGGTAGAAATCCAGATTCCCTATTTGGCCTCCATAGACACCCAAGATGGGGACTCAATGTCACTGCTGGGTCAGGATGACAGTTCTAGTTCACTAATACTGTTATAATGGAGGGGCCAGTGACTACTGAAGATGAAAGGCCTGGCTCCCTATATGGCCTTTCATGACCTGGGGTACCAGGTTCTAGCCTGTTCAGGGTGCAAGTCTAGGCTTCCACTTGGACTTTGCTGACATGGGTAGGGGTGGGGCCACAGTCCTTTCTGGGTGTTTGTCTTGACATTTTATTTTTTCTTGTTAAACTGTATGTTTACCGGTTCTTTGGCTAGACAGAAGTTTTTTTGTGTGTTTTTTTAAAATTAATATTACAAGGAGAGGGGGAGGAAGGGAGGAAGAGAGAGAGAGAGAGAGAGAGAGAGAGAGAGAGAGACGAACATCAGTTTACCGTTCTACTGATTCCACAATGTATTCATGTATTTACTGGTTGCTTCTTATATGGGTCCTGACCGGGGATTGAACCTGCAACCTTCATGTATGAGGATGATGCTCTATCCCAGTTAGGGAGAGAGAGAAGTCTTTTTATGTGGGTTTTTTCTCTGCATCTGTTGGCATTTCCAGACTGCCACATTCTTCAGCTCCAAGTCCGGGATATATAAGGTTAAAAAGAAAGCTCAGAAAACTCACCACCCTGCTGTTTATCAGGTTCCATGGTTCTAAGCTAGCATGCCTTCTGTTTTCCAGATTTCGGGATCATCTTATTGTGTTTGCTTTATAAATGATGTCCAGCATTTTAGTTGTACTTAGTGGGAGAAGTAGGAAAATGTGCATATGATCCATCTTCTCCAAGTTCTTATATTTTAAATGTTGGGGGGAAAATGCAAAAAAAAATATGTTGTGATGTGAAAATTATATGCAACTCAAACTCCAGTGTCTATAATTAAAATGTTATTAGATTGTAGACATACTTCTTTACTTACATATTGTCTTTACCTGCTTTCATGGTACAACAGCACAGCTGAACAGTTGTGACAGAGACCCTATAGGCTCAAGCTTAAAATATTCATTATTCACCCATTAGATAAAAAGTTTGCCGCATTCTGATCTAGGGCAGTGATCATCAATAGCTGCTGAAATCACAATAAGAGAAACAACCAGGCATCATGTACCTCCTGACAGAAGAGCCCAATACCATCTACCATGTAGTCATGAAGTAGTGTGGGGATCAAACCTGAATCTTATCAGACCTCTAGATCCAAGGAGGAAATTGCTGATCTAGAAATCAAAAGTATTTTCATAACACTAAGAAGTTACAGCATATTTGCCTTTTCTTATTCTCATTCTCTCACAAGTGCACTCTGGAGTTTTTCAGAAAGTACATGACATGAAATATTACAAAGACTAAATGCAAGCTGACTTCAATAAGACATTAAAGAGATATGCAAAAAAAGAGGGAGTCTTCTCTCTGTTTTTTCTTGTTTTTGAAAATAATTATAAAATGTTATTTATGTTAACATACAAAAGCTTTATTAAATTTCAAATACAGCAAATATCAATAAACTCTTCAGGGTGCTCAATAATTTTTAAGAGTATAAAGTGCTCCTGAGACCAAGAAGTGTGAGAACTACTTTTTTAGATACAACTACCAAATTAGTGGCTACAAAGAAAACAAAACAAAATGTTTAACTATACTCTGAGGATGCAATCTGCCAAATCCCAACTATAAGAAATCCTTCGAGCCAAGCAACACAATTTCAACAACAATATCAACAACAATATCACAAGATGGAGGCAAGGGTGGGATAGAAGGAGCATTTATCTGATAGAAGAAACAAAAAGACTTATCAAGCTATCAAAATGTGTAAACTGTATTTAGATCCCAATTTGGAAAACTATAAAATAAAATGGATGTTTGAGATATATGGAAAATTGAACACCAACTGGGTAGTTGATGATACCAAGGAATTATTACTAATCTTTCTTTTAGGTGTGATAATGATGTTGTAGTTATGTTTAAAAAGTTTTCTAGAGGTGTCCTTATCTTTTAAGAGCACATTAAAATCTTTCTAATATGCAACAGGGAAAGAGAAGTGAAAAAAGACTGGCTCTGAGCCAACAATTATTGAAGATAATGGTAGCACACTGTTCTACATTACTCTATTTTTATACATCTAAAGTTCTCCATAATAAAAAATTTAAAAGTATGAGATTTCATGGCATTCTTCACCCAAGAAGGAATGAGGATGAACAATCTGTGAGGCCTGTACCATGAGTGGTCTGCAGCCTATGTTCTGAGAGCACTGCTCCTCCATCTGATTCTGAATTTCCCCAAACTGGTCCAAATTAATTTCCCCAACCAGGCCTCTGGTTGAACATGGCCCTGACTGACATATCTCTTCCTGCTGAAAGAGTTCAATAAATATTTGAATGGTTGTCAGTCTTAAATAAACAATAAATCTATAACAACTGGTGACAAATGATCATTTCTGCATTTAAATATGTTTTAACTTCTCCTATAGTACTTATACACAAATAGCTACAATGCAAGATAGACATTGTATAATTCCCATGGCCCACAGTACAGCCTACACAATGGACACAATGAATGGGAACATATGTCCCCAAATTTGTAAATACCACTTTAGCATATGCAAATGTGATCAAGATTTCAAAGTGAAAATAGCAGAAGTTTGTATATTACACAGAAGTACATATGCACTAAATTTAAGTGAAGAATTTATTCTTATTTGGTATGTTCTTTATAAGGTCAGAAAAGAACAGACTAAAGAGGCTGAAGCAGTCAGGGAAGCCATCTTCAAGGTTAAACAGAAGAGTTTAACCTGGGCTTTGACAGTAAAATGTCAGACCCTCTACCCTGTAGAAAAGGAAAAGCCATGTTTAAAAAGAAGGACTATGATATGTCTTGGCAGTGAGAAAATATAAGCTAAAGAAAGAATAGGTTGGTTGAGCATGTTACAGAAAGCCTTGAAACCTAGGAGAAGTAGGGAGCTATGACCTTTTGTTGAACAGTGAACTGAGAAGACTGCAGGGTACTTCACTGTGAACCCCAACTCCATCACTTACTGTATGACTTCTTACCCTCTTGAGTTTCCCCATCTATAAAGTGAACATAAAAATCCTACTTCATGGTGCAGCTGTTGACAGTAAGGTTTGTTACACGGATGTTTCAAAACTTAAAGTAATTTTCTGTCGAAGTAGATAATTAATAAAAGGTCATTATTACCCAGAAAGTTTTCAAAAGAATGGCTTGGCAGTGAAATGAATAATGTAAACAGGGATGACTAAACTTCATTTGAATTTCCTCCCAATGTTCTGTGAATGTTGAGTCGCTGCCACAAGTACGTAACACACTGTAGAGTTAAGTTAAAAAGGTGAAAGCTATCTTGTCTTACTCAAAGTTTTGTCAATTTATTCAAACAATGACCCCAGTACTAAGCAGAGCTGGCTCTGGACCCTTCAATTTCCTAACAAATGAAGGAATAAAAGGAGAAATAAAGCTCATTTAAATCCAGTTTATTTTTCTTTGGACATTTAACAAGTGTGATTAAGATATTCTTTTACTTCCAGAGACTGCAATGTGACAGAAAAGATTAAACATGTAAACTAATAACTATCATACAAAACAATAGTTGATAACTACTAAAAAAGAAGTCAAAATGCTTTCATAGGACAGATACAAGCTATGAATCTCTAATATCCTAGCACACAACAGGGACTCAATGTATGTTCCAGGAATCATTACTTCATGGGAGAAGTGGCAATTCCACCTCAGATGCAAAGACACAGGAGAAGATGGTCATCTAGCCCAAGAGAACAGCATGCACAAAAGCACTGACATGGGAAAACACCAGATGTTTCCAGAAATGGCAAGTGGGTTAAAGTTTATTGAAACAAAGACTAAAGGAACAATGTGTGGTAGGACATAAAGATGGGCTGGGGGCCAGATCACAAATAGCCTTAAATTTCAGGCTCTGGTGTTTGGACCTGATTTGATAGTCAATAAAAAGATGTCTTAACATTTTGAAAAGAGGTAAATATGAACCCGGAAGCAACATGAATAATAGGACAGTTAAACTGAAAGATTCTTAAGAGGAGGGACCATGTCTCATTCACCTTTTGAATGTCCACTGTTGCATCTGTACTATGCCTTGCATATTAGAAATAAGCTGTGGCACAGAGAGCAACTGCCCACCCGATGTCCATTCTCCCCCTCCTCCTTACTATATTAGTAAGGCAGATTCTATATGGGACAGCAAGGTGCAAATTTTTAAAATCTTCAATTACTATAATTGTATTTTTAATTTATGGTAATAAAGCACATACTATGTAAATGTTACCACAAATTCTGTAACCTAGAATCTGTACTTTACCAACATTTAAGTAAAAACAGGAACATACCAAAACTACTGTTCCACCTCAAATGTTTAATATGCACTAGGATTTTATTTTGCATTCATTAAAATCTTTCCCAACCTTAATATTGTTATCTTAAATTCACTTGAAAGATAATTAGGATGAGGGTGAAAATGAAGTCAGTAAGAAAAGATTCAAAAGAAAATTCTAAAGTAGGAACTCAGAAAGAAGTGGATATACAGAATGAAAAAGAAGATGAAATCAAAACTATGTTAGTGTGCCATTAACAAATATGGAGAAATTAGGAGTTGTAAGTTTGGGAAAAGAAGCAGGGTGGTAGGAAAAATTAACACCAAAGACTACAGTTACCATTAACAGAGCATCTAGTAGGTTCCTGGCATGATGTTAAATTTTTTAAAAATTACCACGTGTATATGATTAAAAAAAAATCAAAACAGTGTAAAAAATTTCCCTCTCATTCTAGAGTCCTAAACTCCCTAGTTTACTAGATTCCCTCATCAGTGGCAACAATTATTAATAATTTCATTCATATCCTTTCAGATATGTTTATATTTGCTTTCATATTTAATTCTCACAACCACTCTCTGAGATAAGTGGTATTACTTTATAAATTAAGAAACTGAGCCTTAAGGAGGTTAACTAGGCAAGGCCATAAAGCCATGAAGGGACAGAGCAGGGGATTGGAACATAAGCCCAAACATCCACGCACATAGCTCTACATACTCAGGGGTCTCCTACACAAACACTGGCACAAATGGTCAAAGTGCTTGTAATAACAAAGGACCTGTTATTTAAATTATATCACATTTATAGTGAGAAATAATATGCAGCCATAAAAACTAAGGTTAAAAAACATAAGGTAGATTTGACCCAGCAATCCACTGCTGGGATTATATCCTAAGAACCCTGAAACACCAATCCAAAAGAACCTATGCACCCCAATGTTCACAGTGGCACAATTTACAATAGCCAAGTGCTAGAAGCAACCTAAGTGCACCCATGAGTAAATGAGTGGATCAAAAAACTATGGTACATTTACACAATGGAATACTACACAGCAGAAAGGAGTTCCTATCCTTTGCGACAGCATGGATGGAACTGGAGAGCATTATACTAAGTGAAATAAGCCAGGTGGTGAAAGACAAATACCATACGATCTCACCTTTAACTGGAACATAATCAACAAAAGAAAAAAGCAAGCAAAATAAATAACCAGAAACACTGAAATTAAGAACAGTCTGACAATAACCAGAGGGGAGGTGGGAGGGGTTAATGGGGGGAAGGGTTATCAAGACCTACTATGAAGGACACAGGGGCAAAACCAAGGGGGAGGGTGGAAACAAGGGAGGGAGAAGGGTTTGGCTGGGGGCAGGGTGTGGAGTGTTGCAGGGGGTGGTAACTACAGACAACTGTAATTGAACAACAATGAAATAATTAAAAAAACCCACCTAAGGTAGATATCCAGATATGCCACATAGGAAAAACTCAAAGATAGCTGATTAAGATAAAAAAAAAAGCAATTGGGTAATTATTGTGTACTAGGCACAGAGTTTCAGTTTGGGGTGATGAGAAAGTTCTGGAGATGGACAGTGTTGATGGTTACACAACAATGTGAATGTACTTAATGCCATTGAATGTACACTAAAAAATGATAAAGATGGTAAATTTTATGTTATGCATAGTTTACAATTTTTTAAATCCTGAAAAAAAGCAATTGTAGAACAGTATGATTTTGATTCCATTTTTGTACAAAGAGAATGTGTGTGTATACATGTAAGTACTTTTTGTAGATGTTTTTTATCCTTTATTTTACTCTCAGGCATCCTAGCAAGGCTCTAGACTTCACCATACTAATACTGAATCCTGTGTCTCCCACTCCCATCTTTTGGCCTTCGAGCTCAATTCCTAGTATCCTTTTCCTACCTGACACAGAATATACATTCAGACCCTGGTTTATCCAAGCAGCTTCCCAACCCCTATGTTAAATGTCACTATAGAATCAACAAACTCCAAAATACATTCCAACATGAAAAACTGTTCAGGAAAATGCTCCCTATGTGCCCTCAGCGAGCTGCAGTGTGGAACTGTCTGATGAGTTCAAGTAAAAGAGATGAGGCGGTGTAGGTGTGAGGAGGGACAGAGCCCTGGCTGCTGAAGAATGCACAGCATGTGGCAGCAGGCAGTGCGGCTCCCACCTCTCAGGGATCTCACAATTAATGTTTCTAGAAGACAACATGGCAACACTCCAGCATGTAAGACATATGATATTCCTGTGGGTGAAAAACCATAGCTTAAAACATAATTACAATAAATTTAAAATCAACAAGTGATTTGAGATACTTTTCCTTCTTCGTATTTAAGTGCGACCCTAACTTAATTGTTGAACATAACCCCTACTCAGGTGTATTTAAATGATCATCTGAAGAACAAACACAACATTATTCTCAGAATAAAGCTCTGCTCTCATCACCAATCTACTGTAGTTGTTAAAGTTTCTCTGACCCGGTGGAGGGGCAGAAAGGAAAACTCACTTGCTGTGCCTGCATTTAGCAAGAGAAAGAGCTATCCAAGTGATGATTCAAAGGAAAGAAATGGGAATGATTAAAAACAAAAAAATCAAGACAGCACAGTCCTGATAGTTTTTTTTCTAGGCTCATATGGCACAAAACAACCAGAGCTGAAAAGTATCTTTTCTACCATCAAATTTTCATTAATTTTCTTATAAATTAAGAGCTCAGTTTCCTCACCATACAAACAGGCATAAAGCACTGAAGTTTTGTTTTTGTTTTGAGTATTAACACTCCACAAAATTGTGCAGAGACTAGGCTAATCTTCTCTGGATCATTCCAATTTTAGTATATGAGTATGTGCTGTTAAAGCAAGCACAGAGTGCTTACATTTTATGAAGACACTCACTGCCATGACATTTACCCCTCTTCATAACAACAGTGGAAAATCTTTAAGGCCACCAAGTTGCTTTTTCCATGGTGGTTCTTCATGGCTTAGTTACTAAGTCCCACTAAAACTCCCCCAAACTAGAAAGATCACACTACAACAAGCATTCAGTACATATCTTCAAGAGAAATCACTGTATACATTCCTTTTTAAATATCCCAAATATCTGCACTTCCCACATCATTTAGGATTATGTATTAACAGTGGTTCTCAAAGAGTGGTGTGGAAACTTGGAGAGGGGGGACAGAGGGAGGGGGCATTTCTAAGACCTTTTCACAAGGTCTAGAAGATCAAAAGTATTTCTCATAATAATGCTAAGAAGTTCCTAAGACATTGATGTAGACTTTTACACTGTGTTGACACTTCCACTGATATTGCAAAAGCAATTGTAGGTACAACTGCTGGTCTCTTAGCACTAATAAAGTTAGTGGTAGTATAACCAAATTCTTCAAGTACTTACAGGAAAAGAATGTCAATTTCTCTTTAAGTGTCCTTGATGAAAATGGTACAGTCACTCCAGAAAAGTCTGTCATACAGTCTGGCAATTGTACTCTTGGACATTTATCCCAGAAAAAAGGAAATATATTTACAAAAAACTAATCCATGAATGTTCGTAATAGTTTTATTATTAATAGTCCCATACTGGAAACAGCCTAACTGTTCTTCAACAGGTAAATAGTTAAACTGTCATATACCGACACTATGGAGTACTATTCACCAATAAAAAGGAGCAAACTATGTAACAAAATGGATAAATCCCAGGGAATTAAGCTGAATAAAAGAGAGGCAATCCCAAAAGGTTGTATACTGTATGACTCCACTTATATAACATTTCTGAAATGACAATTTACAAATGTTGAACAGATGAGTGGTTGACAGGTTCTGTTGGAGGAGAAGGAAAATATGGAGCTGGCTATATGTATAAAATGGCAACAAGAGGGATCCTTGTAGTGGTGAACTAATTGTTCTGTATTTTGACTATGGTGGTAGATACAAGACCTACACACAGAACTAATTACACACACACACACACAAAAGTATAAAACGGGAAATCTAAATAAGATTGAGTGATTGTATTACTATAATATCATGGTTGCAACAGTGTACTCCCATGTTGCAAAAATACTACCATTGGGGGAAACCAGGTAAAGGATACGCTATTGTGTTTTACAACTACATGTAAATCTACAATTACATCAATGAAAATTTCCATTAATGTATATATATCCATGTTCACTGCAGCATTATACGCAATAGCTAAAACATGAAAGTGACTGACGTGCTCATCAAAGGATGACAGGATAAACAAATGAATAGTATTACACACAATGGAATATTCTTCAGCCTTAAAAAGGAAAGAGATTCTGACACATGGATGACACACATTCTAAAACATGGATGAACCTTGAGGACATTATGCTGAGTGAAATAAGCCAGTCACAAAAAGACAAATGCTGTATGATTCTACTCATATTAAGTACTGGAACAGTAAAAAATCAGAGACACAAAATAGAGTAGGGATAACCAGGGACTGCAGGAAGGGGGAACGGGGAGTTATTTTTTAATGTGTAAAAGTTTCCGTTCTGCAAGATGAAGAGTTCTGAAGATGGAAAGTGGTGATGGTTGTACAACAATGTTTAAGTGTACTTTATACAAAACTAAAAAAAAAGTAAGGGACTGCTAACAGAAAATTCAGGATGGAAAGGGGATGGCATCAAGGAGAGACACTGGATCAGAAAAGGGTTCAAGGGCCTTAAAAGGAAACTATCATAGCCATGGTATAATTTTTTAAAGATTTAATTTATTTATTCTTAGCGAGGGGAAGGAAGGGAAAAAGAGAGGGAGAGAAACATCGATTGGTTGGTCCACACGTGGTTCAACTGGGGACTAGCCTGCAACCCAGGCATGTGTCCTGATCAGGAATTGAACTGATGACCTTTCAGTCTGCAGGCCGGCACTGAACCCACTGAGCCACACCAGCCAGGGCACTGTTCTTTATATTTCACATATGTTTTAAATTTTGTGTCAATTTAATATTCAATACTTTTAAAAAGTGTCAATGGCCCTGGCTGGCGTGGCTCAGTGGATTGAGCGCGGGCTGGGAACCAAAGTATCCCAGGTTTGATTCCCAGCCAGGGTACATTCCTGGGTTGCAGGCCATAACCCCCAGCAACCGCACATTGATGTTTCTCTCTCTCTCTCCATCTCTCTCCATCTCTCTCCCTCTCCCTCTCTCTCTCTCTCTCTCTCTCTCTCTCTCTCTCTCTCTCTCTCTCTCTCCCTCTCTCTCTCTCTCTCTCCCTCTCTCTCTCTCTCTCTCTCTCTCTCCCCCTCCCTTCCCTCTCTAAAAAATAAATAAATAAAATAGACCTTAAAAAAAAAAAGTGTCAATGAAACCACACAAATTATGAATGTTACTTAATCATGACCCTTGGACTTCATTTTTGTCACCTGTGATGAAAAAGAGGTGTGCATAAAGCATTTCTGCTGCATACCAAAGAAAGCCAATTGTTTTGAGGAAAAGCATATGTATGTGCTTTAGTGACAAGATGAATTAAAGGCTTTTTTTCATGACACCATTTTTACTGGAAATAAAAATTGACACACAAACCATGGCTTTTAGATTTGTACAATATCTGGCAAAGATTTCTTGAAACTGAACAAAATTAACCTGTTACTTTGAGGAAAACAGTTGGTAATAGTTGCCAAAAATAAAAATCAGGCTTTCAACTGAATATTAGAATGCTGGAAAACTAGTACCCACCATGAGTGGGTTTGACAAACCCACCATGAGTTTGACAGCTTCTCAAAACTTAAGGGAAATCAGTGGTGATATTAACAAATGTGGTTTAGTGACATTGTTTAATGAAATGTGTCAGCATTTGGAAGAGCTGCCTTAACTCAATGAATCAATTACTTTCCAAATGACAAACAAAAGAAGTTAAAATGGGTTAAAAAGTCCATTCAAACTGCAGGATAGACCAATGAATTTTAATGTAACATTTGTGAAAGTTCATTGATAAGGCATCAGATTCTACATCCAAACTAACCTTTAAGAAACTACCACTTACCTCGTTTGGGTCCAGTAACAAAGGATATTGCTCCTTTTCCCAACTACTTATCAATCAATGTAAGACCAGATTGTCTTCATATAGTTCAATCGAAATATATAGCAATAAACAGAAGGCATAGGAGATGGGAAAATCCAGTTGTCTGCTACTATGTCAGACATTTAAGAGCTGCAAAATGTAGAGGAATGCCACCCCCCTCCACACAAATATTTTTGTTTAAAAGTACTATTTTCGTATAAGTGTGTTATATATGTTAACATTATATGTTGTTTTTAAATGAATTTAAAATATTTTTAAATGTCTCAGTTTTCATTTGTAATACAGCAAAGACCTATTATATACACACACACACACACACACACACACATAACCATTCTAAGTAAAGCTTCTTTCCTGTTTTTAAAATGGGTGCTAAGACTGCTGGTCCATATTGCATTCCAACCGTTAGACTATAAATTACTCAACAAATATTTGTTGTTCAGTACTTTGCTAAGCACTGAAACAGTATTCGCCCTCAAGCGCTCATAATATATCGGACACACTATTAAAATATCTCGTAGGAACCGCAAGCAGGCCCTGTGCTGCAGGGCACGCCGGGGAGGGCGGAAGAGCCGCCTGGAGGGGGGCTGGGCCCCGACCATCCCGCGAGGGACGCGGCCTCGCCGGAAGGGACGCGGGGACAAAGACTGACGCCCAGGCGGCGAGAAACCCGGGGAGCGTCCCGCCGCCGATCTCTCGGGTGCTCAGCGCCGAGCGGCCGAGACAGGGACAGGGGAACGGCCCTTACCTGTTGGTCATTCCTGCCGCCACGCCCAGCATCTCTCCGGAGTGGACCGCCGCCCTCTCAGCACCTCTAGTCCGAGTCCGACTGCCGCTCCAACCCCGCCTTCTTTCCTCGTCGAGGGGGCAGACCGTGGGGGTCTGGGCGGGCCTAAGGCAGGAAGGAGAGGCGGACCAAGGGCGGGAAGGCCACCGCCTCCGCCACCGACTCCCGTCAGGAGCCAGTAAATGGCTGGGCTGGCCACGCGGGGGCGCGCTGCGCAGGGCGAGGAGAAGTGGCAGTGCCGTGGTCCCGCTCGGCGAGAGACCTTGCCCGCCCGGTGAGGCACGCTGGAGGTGAGGCCCGGTCAGACCGTGGCCGGAAGTTCCCAGGACTGGCCTCGGTCCTGGTTCTTGGGTGAGGGCGTCGCACACCGGAAGCGGAAGGAGCTGGCCTGGTTCTCATTCCCCAAGACATCCCTGTTCCTGCTTTGTTGAACCGCCAAGGGGCTCTGGCCCAGGCCTTGGGTGCAAGCTGCTAGGGTCTACGAAGTTCACCCTGTCCTGTTCAGGGGTCCTGAGAAGACTCCATAAGAAGGTGGTGTCCTCATTTGGATTGGCCACCACTGCATCCCTGTCTGTGCAGAAAGCCTGGCACATTCTGGGTGGCTCACGAAGACTTTCACTGCGCATAGGAATTGTGAATTAGGAAATCTAACCTTTCTTCGAGACACTCTAGTCTTCTTTCTGCATTCTTTTCTTTCCTCCTTTCCCTCACTTTCTTTCGCCTATTCCCTCTACTAAAACCTGAAATATGCAAAGCATCTAAAACAGCCGGGGTATCAAACTAACCTTCACCACACAGGCGGCACATCATCCTGGCAGGTGCCTTTAAAGGGCTGAATATAATTTTAGGACTGTATAAATGTAACTACTCCTTAACAGTTAAGCAAGAGTTCAGCACTGCCAGTGGGTAGAAATAAGGTGCAGGGCCAGCAAAAACAAGGTGGAGGGCTGCATTTGGCCTGTGGGCCTTGTGTTTCCCACCTTTGTAATATAGGTTATATACTCTGGGCATAAAAGATCTCTTCTATGATACCTGATTTTGATTGTGTAACTATACCTAATTTCTAATTAAAGGATGAAAACTCTTGTCTGCTACTAGTCTAGATATGTGATGGGAAAACACTGGATGCCTTTGACATCCTTATATCAAAATAAATTATAAAAAGAGCAAACATTTGCATGTGAAAAAATACAGAAATATTAGAACAAAAGACATGGGAGAAAAATCAAGAACAAACTAAGGTTGGAGCAAAGAGAAACTTTCCAAACAAGATATAAATGCCAGAAGTCATAAAATTTGAAATCAGTAAATGTGATGACCAAAAAATATCTTAATTTCCTTATGACAAAAAACAATTAGTAACAAAAAGTCCAACAACTCAGAAAAAAAGACAAGGTCTATATGACAGTTTCCACAGAGGTTGGGTGAGAGGGAGTTAACGCAAGAAATATCCAAACCTGAAAGAATTTTTACAAGTTTATTTGAACCAACTGACAAAAATTTCCAGGAAACAAAATCTCAAGGGATTGAGAAAATGCTCTGGAAAATTATAGTTTTACCACTTATTTATACATCAGAATGAAAGGGAGGTGGAAGAAAGCAAAGGGAGGAGGGGACTCTCTAGGGCTGGATTAAAAAGTAAAATGATAGACACATACTTCTACAGAGGTGAATATAGGATAGTTAACAATTAACATAATAATAACAATGAGGGGATTTGTAGTCTCTGCTCTGGTGGTGGATGTGCTTTCAGGGTTCAGAAAAAAAGAAATGAGGTTGATATTCCAAAGGTATGTTATCTTAGGTGCAAAAAGACAACAGATAGGCTTGCTTAAGATGAAGATGGACCTTTGATAGAGAAAAATAACTGCCTTAGGACATAACTACCTGCCTTGAACTGATTTAAGTCAGAAGTTTTCATTTCTGCCATCCTATGTGGTTATTTTAGGTCTCTGAGTTTATAAGCCTGCCATGAAGCTTCTCAGGTTTACTGTGTGGCCCCTTTTTTTGTTCACCAAAAGAAATACACATAATTTGTAAAAGTACAAGAAAGTATCCAATCAAAATCTGAAATACCATTTTTCACATACAAAGATTAACAGTTGAACAATATGCTGTTTTGATGAGGATACAGGGAAATAAGTACTTGGATTTACTATTGGGAGAATAAAATCACGTAATTTTTATAAAGGACAAGTGAGTAACATTATAATGTGAAATTCAGCTCCACAAGAATCTAGGAAATTCACATTTTGGAATTCACCTTACACATGTATTCTTATTTATACAGAAACAGTATGCATAAGTGTTAAAGCTATCTATGGAACTATTTATAAACTAAATGACATAATTTTTACTGTCGGTATTTAGCTAGATATCAAGAAAGGAGAGCAAAAAGGATTTAAATATTGAGTTTAATAAGCTGGAAAGCATAGCCTGTTTGTTAGCCAGGAAACTACAGCATCACACCCCAGGAAATTACAGTATTTCTCTGCCAAAAGGAATTAACACTCCTAATTTTCCACCTCAGATACCAGATTGCCAGGTGGGAACAGGTGGTGTAGGGGAGGAGGGAGGCAGACACATGCAATAGAAGTCTAAATGGTTTGGGAGGAGGTGCTTGAGCAAAGAGGCCTCTTAGTCTAGCTTGTGGAGAGAAGGAATTGGTTGGGAGGTGGGCCCATCTGAAGCTCACTGAAGCTTGGGAGTTCACTGGTCACTTTGAAAGGGCACCTGACACATCCCAAATCCAAGCTAATATAACCCCAGGGGAATAAAGAAGCTAATTCTCTCTTTCTCTCCTCCCCAACCCCCACCTGGTGATGCACTTGCCTGTCCTTCATGTGCTCTCTTACCTGGGAACACATGCTATGTGGGTCTAGCAGCTACCAGGCCCACAGCAGATGGTGTGGACTCCAACAGGACTAAGTTCTCTGGCTACCTTGTGGACTCCACCATCAGTGCAACCTGGATGGGGAATGAAACCACTTAGCGGCCACCTGCAGGCTCCAAAGGGCTGTACTTTAATATGAAGCAGAAACTCTGGACATTGGCTTTCATCTTGGCTTTGCTGAGGACATGGTTGGACTTTTTCCATGGCGGAACAGAGGGAGATGGGACACTGAAAACCCAGGGGGCAGTTTCTATCCCCACTCAAATAAACTATGCCGTACCCCAATCTCCCATGCAGTCCTTGAAATGCTTTTTTCATGATCCTGTGGAAGGACCTAATTTCTACCTACAACATAATGACTAGGATTTTCTTTAAAGTAAAATGTTGGTGGGGGGAAGGACTAGGTAGGAGTATTGTACCTGAAACACAGCTTTGGCTGTCTGCCACAATGAAATCAAACTCATGAGACAGCTGCTGATGCAAGAGGAAACAAGTTTATTCAGCTGTCATGATGCAGGAGAATGGTGGACTCCTGTCTCAAACCCCTTCCCTCAGTCCTGCTCAAGCCCGCAGTTCTTATAGGAATAAGGATGGTAGGGCTTTATTTCTATTCAATTATCTTCCTAGCTTTTGTCACACTGGGGTCCTGTCCATTCACCTCTCATTTCCCTGGGCTTAGTATAAGAATCCCCCAACTCCTGTGCCATCATGGCCAATGGGGCAAATTCCCTGGTGCTCCAACTGACTGTTTGTGGTAACAGTGTCAGTGAAACAAAGTTGGCCATAGTTGATAACTGTTGAAACTGGCTCATAGGTACATGAGGTTTTTATATTACTTTGTCTACTTTTGTACATATTGAAATTCCATAATTAAATTGTTTTATAAATGTAAAAAAGAAGACTGAACAAGGAGGGTCATTGTAATTTTGTTTTTAAGAGCAACTGAGAAAATTTATTTAACCAGGCCATTACTTAAGTAAATTATGGTATCTACATTCAGCTATTAAAAAATAAAACTAACCAGAAGCCATATGAAAAGATGCTCACATCACTCAGTAATCATCAAGAAACTGTAAATCAAAACCACAATAAGATACCACCTCACATACATTAGAATGGCTGCTATCAACAAGTGCTGGCAGAGATGTGGGGAAACTGGAACACTTGTGCACTATTGGTGTGAATGTAAAATGGTGCAGCCACTGTGGAGAAAAATATGTCAGTTCCTCAAAAGATTAAAAACTAAATTATCATATGATCCAGCAATCTCATTTCTGAGAATCCAAAAGAATTGAGAGCAAGATCTTGAAGAGATATTTGCACAACCATGTTTATAGTATTATTATTTACAATAGCCAAAAGTGGAGATAACCCAAATGCCCACTGAAGGATGAATGAAGAAATACAATCTGTTACAGGTATCCCCACTTTTCAAAAGTTCATGTTAGGCCACTTTACTTTTATGAAAGACCTACATTAGTACCTGTTTTCACCAACCAAAAGAAATCTGAAGGTGGTTTTCATTTTTCTGAAAAAAGGTAAAAAGTGTTCAGCAACATAGAGTTCAGCTTTTGTTTTGTAGCAAGCTGTATTGTTTTAATTTTTTAAACGTACTTATTTTTATTGTTTTTCAAGTGCAGTCATCTCTATTTTACCCAACCCCCACCCAACCCATCCCCACTTCCCACCCTCAATCCTATCCCCTTTGGGCCTTTATCCACATTCCTTGGGTCCTTTATACATGTCCATGGGTCCTTTATACGTGTTCCTTGAAGACTCTTCCCCTTCTTTCTCTTGTTATCTCCCTTCCCTCTCCCCTCCAATTACTATCAGTCTGTTCTTTATTCCAATATCTGTTTATATTTTGCTTCCTTGTTTTGTTGATCAGGTTCCACTTGTAGGTGAGATCATATGGTATTTATTGTGGTAGCATTCACCCTGAGCAGTGAGGATGGGCCTGACAAGCTCTTCCTCAGGAACCACACTCCACATCTCAGGATCCAGCCCCATAGCTTTGAACTGTTATCTGTGAGCATCGGTGTTTTATCTTCATTTGTTTTGTGGGTCCATTAACAAGATGTGTCATAAGGTATCAGAAAAGCATATAAGGGCATTATGTTTAGTGTAAAATTGGATGTAATTAATGTATTTGTATGATTTGGCAGGTTATTTGGGGGGACTAGGTATACTAAAGAAATTTATCCATATAAATTAATAGTAATTTTTCCTTCACTTTATCGTAAGAAGGTGGAGCAAGGGGGCCCTCCAAAGAATGATTTGTAATGGGGTCCAGAACTCAGGGTGTCCCGGAAATATTAAAAATATGGGATATCCTCACCCCCACAAGTCTGAACTGGGGGATGGGACACATGGAACAGGGCCATTGAGAGTTGTTTTGCATATCAACTTTTGTAAATAACCTCAGGCATGGTCATTTAACATGTCTATAAGTTTTAACTGGTTTCATGGCTTCTTTAAAAAGCTGTGGCTGTGCTTTGAGCCAGGGAGATAGGAGTGACTTCCACCAAGGATTTAACTGGGAGAAAACTCCCCCTGGTTACAAAGCCTGCCTAAGAGCTTGAAGATGATTGGCTCCACACCACAGGGCCATGCCTGCCCAGATTTACCATGGCAGCCCAGAAAAGCTGAAAAAATTCAGGAATGCTGGCAGGTGTAGCTGATTGTAGGAGCAGTCAGAAATGGGGCTGTAGAGCAAGATTGGCATTGGGATTTAAATCCAGGAGCAGCAGCCATGACAAGAAGAACCACATGGCTTTGCATCTGGCTTTGCCACGCAGCTTAGGAAGCTGGAAAGCAAGATGTATCAGCGATGTATGCAGAGCTCTCTCTTAGCAGTTTGTAAGAATGCAGGAGAGGTGCTGAGGGAAGGAAAGGGGTGAAATGACTCTTGGTGGACCATGAGAAAGTGCCATGTGGTTTTGGATAAAGAACTGGAAATCTGATGACTTCCAGCCAAAATGGAGGCATAGGTAGACACACTGTGCCTCCTCGCACAACCAAAATAACATCAGCAACAATTTAGAAACAAAATAAAAACCAGATCTGACAGAAAACTGAAATGTATGGAAGTTGGACAACCAAAGAGTTAGCATATACACATTCATCCAGACCGGTAGGAAGGGCAGAGTTGGGCAGCCAGGCAGAGAGGGGTCGCAGCACAAAAAGTGGTGGCACTGGGTGCGTAAGGCATCCGGGGCACAAGATTGCATCAGGAAGACCCAGTGAAGCAGCGACTGTGAAGTGAGGCACTGCACACAAGGTGCCTGGCTGTCCAGGCGATCCCACATTTGTGCTCAGACAAACCAGGTGAAATTGGGCAGTGAGATAGACCACCCAACCCAAGGTCCCAGTGCTGGGAAATAGAGCCTTAGGACACTGATTGAAAACACCTGTGGAGTTTGAGGCACAGGGAAATACTCCCAGCCTCACAGGAGAGTGCGTTGGAGAGACCCATGGGGTCCTAGAACATGCACAAGCCCACCAACACAGGAATTAGCACCAGAAAGGCCCAGTTAGCTTGGGGAAAGTGCTGAAAGGGACTGAAATTTGACGGAGAGAGGAGCAAGCACCATTGTCCCCTCTTGAACCCCGCCCCCACATACAGCATCACAACCCAGTCGCTGGGTTGTCCCACTCTGGTGAACACCTAAGGCTCTGCCCCTCATATGTAACAGGTGCAGCAAGAAGAAAAAATAAATGGCCTGAACGGAAGAACAGATTAAAGCTCACAGCAAATACAACTAAGCAACCAAGAGATAGCCAACCTATCAGATGCATAGTTCAAAGCACTAGTGATCAGGATGCTCACAGAATTGGTTGAATTTGGTCCCAAATTAGATGAAAAAATGAAGGCTACAATAAGTGAAATGAAGGAAAATGCACAGGGTACCAATAGTGATGGGAAGGAAACTAGGACTCAAATCAATGGAGTGGACCAGAAGGAAGAAAGAAACATCCAACCAGAAAAGAATGAAGAAACAAGAATTCAAAAAAATGAAGAGAGGCTTAGGAACTTCTAGAACATCTTTAAACATTCCAACATCTGAATTATAGGGGTACCAGAACAGGAAGAGGAAGAGCAACAAGTGCAAAAGTTATTTGAAAAAATAATAAAAGAGAACTTCCCCAATCTGGCAAAGGGAATAGACTTCCAGGAAGTCCAGGAAGCTCAGAGACTCCCAAACAAGTTGGACCCAAGGAAGAACACACCAAGGCACATCATAATTACATTAGCTAAGGTAAAAATGAAGGACAGAATTCTAGAAGCAGCAAGAGATAATGGGACAGTAACCTACAAAGGCGTTCCCATCAGACTGTCAGCTGATTTCTCAAAAGAGACTTTGCAGGCAAGAAGGGGCTGGAAAGAAGTATTCCAAGTCATGAAAGGCAAGGACCTACATCCAAGATTGCTCTATCCAGCTAAGCTTTCATTTAGAATGGAAGATTAGGTAAAGTGCTTCTCAGATAAGGTCAGGTTAAAGGAGTTCATCATCACCAAGCCCTTATTTTATGAAATGTTAAAGGGACTTATCTAAGAAAAAGAAGATAAAAAATGTATAGTAAAATGACAGGAAACTCACAATTATTAACAACCACACCTAAAACAACAACAAAGTAAGCAATCAACTAGAACAGGAACAGAACCACAGAAATGGAGATCACATGGAGGGTTAGCAACAGGGGAGTGGGAGGAGGAGAGAGGGGGAAAAGGTACAGAGAATAAGTACATAGAGAATAGGTAGAAAATAGACAGTGGGAGGGTAAGAATAGTATGGGAAATATAGAAGCTGAAGAACTTATGACACCTGGATATGAACTAAAGGGGAGGAATGTGGGTGGAAGAGGGTATGCAGGGTGAAGGGGAGGGAAGGGGGGAAATGGGACAACTATAATAGCATAATCAGTAAAATATATTTAAAAAAACTATACAGGGAGTTTAAATGTGACAAATGTTTTAAAACTATTTGAAAGCATTTAAGGTATCAACTTATAAAGAATAAAAAGTTTGATTTATTAGGCAGTAAAATTTTCGAAGATTTGTGTTTAATTTTAAAATTTTGGTTGCTGTCATAATAAAAACATTAGCAAAAAAAAAAAAAAAAAAAAAAAGAACTGGAAATCCCAGTGACACAGCTGATGGTGCTGGGAACTGAGAGAGGCCTGCCAGCCAAGCACGGATTACTGAAAGAACCAGGGGCTACCTGAGCCACGGACTTCTATTTCTTTTCCTGAGATATGGTATCCCAGACCAGGCAAAGGAGGGAAGGATGGACTGTGTGTTTGTGGGTGTTTTAAGGGACTTTGGGATTTTAATGAAGACGTTAAGTTATTACTCTTAAGTCTGTATAACTTTTGAATAAACGATTCCTTTCCTTTTCACCAATCTCTGGTGAGCTATAATTCCCTGGTGGTGGACAAGGCAAACCAATACAGGGGGGCCCCAGGAGGAAGGGGAGGGGGGTCCATTCAGTAACATTGTGCAACCCCTTCTCCAGTGGCCATACATGCGCAATAGCTTTAAAGTAATACAACTACTTGTACATACACAATAAAAGCCCACCAAAACTAGCCAGGAGGGATGTACCCTATAAGAATAGAATCCCTCCAGCCCATGAGGTCAATCTGTGCTTGGAGTTGGACTGCCCCAATGTTCTCTTCTATAAACTCTGTGTGTTCAGTTCCATTCTTTGTCTGCGATCACCAAGAACCTGGTTACCTATGCCCACCTGTGACATTATGACATTTCAGCGTAGAGAAGTTTTAACAGAAACACTGTACTTTCAAAAACCTGTATAAACTCATAATGAACTATTATTGAACTAGGAAGGAAATTCTGACATGTAATAAAACATGGATGAACCTTAAGGGCATTATTTTAAATGAAATAAGCCAGTCACAAAAATACAAGTAATGTATGATTCCACACACATGGGGTACCTAAATTACTCAAATTCATAGAGACAGAAAATAGAATGAGGGTTTCCAGGAGTAGGAGAGAGAAAGAAATGAAAATTTATTGATTAACAGGTATAGCATTTTAGTTTTTGCAAAATGAAAAGTTCTGAAGTTTGGTATTACAACAATGTGAATAAACTAACACCACTGAATTGCGCACTTTACTTTTTAAATATATTTTATTGATTATGCTATTACAGCTATCCCATTTTTTCTTCCCCTTTATTCCCCTCCACCCTACACCCCCCTCCCACTAGCACTCCCCCACCTTAGTTCATGTCCATGGGTCACACATGGAAGTTCTTTGGCTTCTCCATTTCCCATACTATTCTTAAATTCCTCCCATCTATTTTATACCTACCATTTCTGCTTCTTAGTCGCTGTACCTTTTCCCCCATTCTTCACCCCTCCTCCTCCCTACTGATAACCTTCCATGTGATCTCCATTTTTGTGATTCTCTTCCTATTCTAGTTGTTGCTTAGTTTTTGTTTTTGTTTTTTTAGGTTCAGTTGTTGAGAGCTGTGAGTTTGTTGTTAATTTACTGTTCATAGTTTTTAATTTCCTTTTTCTTAGGTAAGTCCCTTAATACTTCATATTATAAGGGCTTGGTGATTTTGAACTTGACCTTATCTGGGAAACACTTTATCTGCCCTTCCATTCTAAATGAAAGCTTTGCTGGACAGAGTAATCTTGGATGTAGGTCCTTGTCTTTCATGACTTGGAATACTTCTTTCCAGTCCCTTCTTACCTGTAAGATTTCTTTTGAGAAATGAGCTAATAGTCTTCCGGGAACTCCTTTGTAAGTAACTCTCTCCTTTTCTCTTGCTGCTTTTAAGATTTTCTCCTTCTCTTCAATATTGAGTAATGTAATTATGATGTGCCTTGGTGTGTGCTTCCTTGGGACTAACTTTTTTGGGACTCTAAGCATTCTGGTCTTCCTGGAAGTCTATTTCCTTTGCCAGACTAGGGAAGTTCTCCTTCATTATTTTTTCAAATAAGTTTTCCATTTCTTGCTCTTTTTCTTCTCCTCTGGCACCCCTATGATTCAGATGTTGGAATGTTTAAAGTTTTCCCAGAGGTTCCTAAGCCTTTCCTCATTTCTTTAAAATTATTGTTTCTGCATTCTGTTTTTTGGCTGAATATATATTTTCTCTTTCTGGTCCAAATCAT